>NC_037538.1:6339159-6401402 GCF_001531365.2 Cynara cardunculus var. scolymus | reverse complement strand
AGAGGATGAACATCACATTTTAAAATATAAAAAATCTAAAATATAATTAGAATAATTATCGAGTTCCAACAAAATAAATAATTATTATCTTTATAAAACAATTATATTATTAAACCAAATATAAATTACTTCGTTATTGTACATAAATTAAATTATAAAAAAATTGAATTAAAAAATTACACAAAAAATGAGGAATTTCAGATAGTTAATTTAATACTAATATCGATATATTTTTGTCAAATTTTTATGATATCTTCAAACATATATTTTATTCAAAAATAAAAACATCATCGATTTCTCAAAATCACATAAAGTCATATTATAACATCGACTGAGATAAAGAATAAAATGAAATATTAAAATCACAATGTATCTCGCTGCATTGCGCGAGTATGCTTCTAGTTATTTACATAATAGTTTCGTGGAAAAGTACTAATTAAAATTACATAAAATCGCTTCTACTCCTACTTTGTTATATTTCAAAATCCTATTTCTTGTATTTTTGCTAAATATTTTTAATTAATTTTTAACAATAATACAAATTTATAAATAAATAAAAAATCATTTCACATTTAACAATCAACCTCAAGAAAAAAACAACGCATCAATTGTTACAAAATTACCAAGATCCAAATAAGAAGATGTTCAATGGTCGATTCTCGGTAAAATACAAATAACCCAAAAATAAATGAACTAAAGTTCTATATCGAGATTTTAAGCAGTAATAATGCAAGATAATCAACCACTAAAGAATGTAAATAATAAACGACTCCATAAAATACAAAATAAAACATAACTAGGAGAAAACACTGAGATTTTTAAGTGGAAACCCGAAAAGGGAAAAACCACTGATGGAGAACATGGAGAACTGTTTCATTGATTGTTTTCATGATGATACTCTTGAAAAAATTATAGTCTTTTACAATGGATAAATGATAAGCCAAGAACTGCTCCATTGTCATTTTAAAATTACAATAAACTTGGGGAGAAAGCTTTTAGAGAGAGAAAAAAAGTTTTTCTATATCTGATAATTTTGAAATCTACGCCCTACAAGGAAAGAAGCAGGATTAAAACCCTCGGACCAAAGATTTGGACCGGGCCACATGTTGGGCGAAGTAAGAGGTTGCTTGTTTACCTCTTAATGGTTCTAAAATTCTCTTAATGATTTTACATCATGGACATTTCTTTAACCATTTCGTGCCTTAATTTCACTGTAAACAATTACCAAACAATTATATTTCATTTTGCACTATATCGTGAGAGCCTCTTAATCATTCTGCACCAAACCATTCAGCAACTATCAAACAACCTCTAAGCCGCATGAATGAGGTCGCCCATCACACACACAGGGGCTGAAATCCGTGTGAACGATTTGGCCGGTTGGCAAGAGCATGCCATAAGGCGTACGAGTTATTGGAGATATCGATCACGAAAGGTGCTGTGCAACATCTTGAGCTGTTAAAGCCGTACAGAAAAAATGCCAAAAACCATCAAATTACAATGTAAAGTTAAAAACTTATTACTTTATTTATGATACTATCTTTTGTTGCAAGTCATGTCAAAACTTGTTTAGGCCACGGATATTGGGGGGAAGCAAATAACAAGGACAACCTGACAAGGCCACAAACTCGGGAATGACATTATATCATTGTCAATGGCAGCAGCGGCTGCAAGCAGAACTTCCATAACTAACACAACGTTCTACCTACAAATTTTGGAGAATTCTATTAAATTAAGGTCACTAACGAATGCCAAGACAATTCATCAGCATTTCATCAAGAACAATCTCAAATACAGCTCCGTTGTACTGGACAAACTCACCCGTGTCTACATTTCGTTTCACCAGCTCGAACTTGCCCACCGAGTGTTCGATAATATTCCTTACCCAGAAAGAAAGAACAATGTCTTGTTATGGAACCAGTTGATCAGAGCTTACGCTTGGGAAGGACCCTTTGATCATGCCATCACTTTATATGTTGAAATGATGCAATCAGGGGCCACAGCCAATAAGTACACTTACCCGTTTGTTTTGAAAGCGTGTTCTGCAATAGGGGATGTTGAATTTGGTAAATTGATTCATGATCGTGTGAAGAGTGTGTTTCTTGGTGATGATGTTTACATTTGCACTGCCTTGGTTGATTTTTATGTGAAATGTGGGTTATTAGGTGAAGCACGGAAGGTGTTTGATAAAATGCCTAATAGAGACGTTGTGGCATGGAATGCTATGATTGCAGGAAGTTCTCTTCATGGCATGTATCACGAAATGATCGATTTAGTTCAAGAAATGCAGAAGGTGGGATTGAGGCCTAATTCATCGACCATTGTGGCTATTCTTCCGGCTATTGGGGAAGCTAATGAATTGATGCAAGGAAAAGCAGTTCATGGGTTTTGTTTAAGGAGGAGATTTGACGGTGATGTGGTTGTGGGAACTGGGTTATTGGACATGTATGCCAAATGTGAGTGCCTGGAAAACGCGAGGAGAGTTTTCGATACAATTAATGTAAAAAATGATGTAACTTGGAGTGCGATGATAGCAGCATGTGTCGCTTGTGATTCAACCATGGAGGCATTGGAACTGTTTGACCAATTAATGGTAAAAAATGGTGCAAACATGTCTCCAGTTATAGTTGCAACTGTTCTTCGCGCCTGTGCTAATCTTACTGATATTAACAGAGGGAGGTGGATACATGGTTATTCTATCAAATTGGGGTTTGTTTCTTATATAATGGTCGGTAACACACTTCTTTCTCTTTATGCCAAATGTGGGATCATAGATGATGCAATTAGGTTTTTCAACCAAATGGATTTAGAAGACACTGTATCCTTCAATTCCATCATTTCTGGTTGTGTGCAGAATGGTCATGCAAGGGTCGCATTTAATTTGTTTCACGATATGAGATCATTTGGTATCAACCCTGATATGGAAACCATGATGGGATTCTTTGCTGCATGTTCACATTTGGCAGCTCTACAACATGGAGCCTGCGGCCATAGCTATTCAGTAGTACAAGGATTTACAGAATCGACCAAAGTTTGTAATGCTATTATTGATATGTATTCAAAGTGTGGAAAGATAGAAATGGGAAGGCTAGTTTTTGATCAAATGCATAAAAGGGATTCTGTTTCATGGAATGCTATGATTTTCGGTTATGGCATACATGGTTTAGGGTTGGTAGCAGTTTCATTATTTGAACATATGCAAACTGTTGGTTTTAATCCGGATGATGTCACTTTTGTCTGTCTTTTATCCGCTTGCAGCCATTCAAGACTTGTTGCAGATGGGAAACATTGGTATGCTGCCATGACTCACAAATTTCAGATAAATCCCAGGTTAGAACACTACTTGTGTATGGTCGATCTTTTAGGTCGTGCTGGACTTTTGAGTGAAGCTTATGAGTTCATTCTTAGGATGCCGTTTAAGCCTGATGTTCGTATTTGGAGTGCATTGCTTGGTGCTTGTCGAATTCATAAAAATGTTAAGTTAGGCGAAGAGATTTCAAGCAAAATTCAGATTCTTGGTCCCGAAAGTACTGGAAACTTTGTTCTTTTATCTAATATTTATAGTACAGCAAAAAGATGGGATGATGCAGCACGAACCCGAGTCTTGCAAAGGGACAAAGGTTTCAAGAAAAGCCCAGGGTGCAGTTGGGTTGAAATAAATGGCATCGTTCACACATTTGTTGGCGGAGATAGGTCACACCCCCAATGGCCGTTAATAAACACAAGGTTAGACAAATTGCTAACGGCTATGAAAAATTTGGGATATGATGGAGATTACAATTTTGTCCTTCAGGATGTTGAAGAGGAGGAGAAGGAACATATTCTTCTTTATCACAGTGAGAAGTTAGCTGTTGCTTTGGGCGATCTTAGTTTGAGCCCAGAGAAGCCAATTCTCGTGACCAAAAACTTACGAGTATGTGTTGATTGTCATACGGCCTTAAAGTATATGAGTACAATAACAAAGAGAATGATAACCGTTAGGGACACAATCCGTTTTCACCATTTCAAGAACGGAACTTGTAACTGTGGAGATTTCTGGTAGGGTGGTGATCTTAGAGGAATCTTCAAAACCACCGGTTCAAAGAGAAATACTTAGAAGATTGTTTTTGATTCGGGAAGCTACGGGTGAAAGGTGGGTTAACTACATCATGTTCATTTAAACTTTGGTAACGAACCATCTTGTTGGCAGTCTATTTATGTGATGAGATATCATCACTACGCTGAATATAGTCACAAGAATTAACTTTTATATTCATCATAAGTATCGAATGAAGATGCATTTACGGTCCATGTTTTGTAGGGTGCGGTTGATCGAGATTACAGCAGGGGAGATGCATGATCCAAGGGCAGATCTCAACCACCATTGGTCGCGGGTTCAAGTCTTTTCAGGATCATTGGAGATTTTCTTGGCTGTTATTTCTGTGCCTCATGGGATAGTCGAGATGCGTGCAGGCCGGCTCAGACACCATGATTACCAAAAAAAGGCAAGATTTTTTAGCTCTTCACGCACACTACTTATATGGTTCATCAAGTTGAAACACATTAGTCATTAGCGTGGGCATTTCCCATGGCCCATGCGTTTGTTACGATCGCACAAGCATATATCTTTGTCAACCCCGTTTTATACAAGCCTATACAATTCTGAAGGCGGAGAACTTGTGGGGGGATCTCAATTTAATTCACAAATGACTGAATGCGTTTTACGTTACGAGAGATATTTAACCTTTCAAGAGGTACATATATATATATATATATAGAGAGAGAGAGAGAGAGGGAGGGGGGGAGGATCAAATGAGAACAAAGTCAAATAAGAGAACACGAGAATAGCCAAATCACACGTGATTTTGCACTAAAATCACATGTGACTATGGAACATGGTCAATGCAAGAGTGTGCGGGCAACCTGACCCGCTATCTCAGGTCGCGGCTAAGGTTGCGCTAATCACATGTGATTTGGTTATTCTCGTGCTTTCTTATTTGACTTTGTTCTCATTTGATCCTCCCCTCTCTATATATGTAGATCTATATATATCTGTCTAAAAAACATGCCAAAATCATATAAACAGTTAACCATTGGGGGTGGGTTAGCTGGTAAGAACTTGAGTTTGCTCATAAGTGGTCACCAATTTGAGTCCCTTCAAAATCACTATAGGTTTTTCAGTTAATTTTAGGTCCTTATGCCAAAATCATATAATAGAGAATATGCATGCTCTAAGATTAGCCTCGTTAACACTTTAAGGCGCTTTTGGTTTGCATAAAATGTTTAATGAGGAATTGCAATCCAAGAATTTTGGAATCAAATTGAATCTGATTTAGGGGCCGTTTACCCAAATGCTTACCCGGTAAGCGCTTACCAATAGGAGTCAACAATATAATTTATTTTGATGCGTAAGATTTTAGTACATCAAAACATATTGAATGCAACGATTTACTGGGTAAGTGCTTACCTTGGTAAGAGTCGTCATCCTCACTTACCGGGTAAGACTCTCCATCTTTCTAATCGCTCTTACCCAGTAAGATTCTTGACCCATCTCATGTTCATCCGATGAAGAAATTTATACGTTAAACACTTACCAAGTAAGTTTTTAATAAACGACACCTTAATCATACATTTAATTGGTATAGAATAAAATGGAATTCAATTCTATTTTTTAACCTTATGTCTGGTTCATAGAATATGTTCTGGAACTAAATATAAATAAAGATAAATCATAGTTGTACCTTTCAGTAATATTTTTCTAATTTATTGTTTAGTTTACAAAGTACCTACTCACAATTAATTATAAATATTAGTAAAATTATTCAAATTACCATTTATTTGATATTATTAAATTATATATATATGCAATATTTAGAGAATAGTTTTTTCCATCATTTGGGAAAAAAAGTTTGAATACCTACAATTTTAATTGGCCTTACAAGGAATCAATATTAGGTAGTATTTTTTAGCTCACTCAGTAGGAGGGGTTGAACCCGAGAGATGTCGTTATTGAATAATATTTTAGAGATTTAACTAACAAAAAAACCGTATTAAACTATATGCCGCTACAGGTTTTTTAATCTAACTGATACTAATCGAGTTTCTTAAAAGGTTATAGATTTAAAAGAAGTACTAAATATTGTGGCTGAACCGATCCTAATCTTTTTGTTAATTATTTTAAATAGAGTTGTTTACAGACAAGACATCTGCTGGACCAACCCGTTCGACTCGTTAAAAAAAAAATAGGCTTTGGACAATAATTTTCAAAAAATTGGAAATGCCAGAAATGACTCATTTATATTCATGGGTAGGCTTAAACTATATAAATTTCTTTGGGTAAAATACGTGAAATAGCAACATATTTTTACAAATTTTTTTATTATAGCATTGTATTTTCAGTTTTTTTATTGGGTAACATCTTAAATTAAGTTTACCCATTATACCAGGTTTCTTTGCCACATCATTATCCACGTAGATTGTCCATATGTACGATGGTGCTGATATGACATTTCTTAATTGTCCATTTTTGATATTTTATAAAACTCTTTTTTTTCTGTTATATATTTACATCTTATTTCAATTGAAAATATTACTATGTACTTTAGATTATTTTATGTAAGTTGTGGTTTTATATAAGTTTTGTTTCTTGACAATTACAAGATTTTTTTGGCTCGTTTTTCTACCCATTTAGAGGATGGGTAAAGGTACGTTATTCAATCCGGAAAAAAGAGTTTGAGTATGCAATATTAGGCTTGTTCGACAAAAACGTTGAGTTAGACCAAGTTCGGACCTGACTCAAGTCCACGAATGATCATCTCTAATTTTAAATAATGTTATTTAGAAATTTTACAAAATAAATAAATAAATAAAAAGTAATTGAATTTAGGTTTAAATCTAATTTTCTTTGAGAATAAATAAAGTACATCATCATCTACACTCACCATATAGTTAGAAGAGTCTAACCATAAGCATTCATAGTCTCATGATACCATACATATTTTACCTTACAATCTAAGCATCACATTCATCATGGGTACATTGGGTGTCAATCACATGTGAAGTAAATTAGGTGAAGGTCTCACAAACTTTTAAAAAGTAATTTTTAGTTTTATTTTCTTCATGTTTTTATAAAAAAAACATTTAATGATACACATGTACGGTCCAATTTTTTTGGAGGCCCTATTGTATCTAGAATTTTTGATGGCATTGCATAAGAGATAACAACATACATATATGTTAAGCACAAAATGACGCTAATCCTAAACGATCAACAATCTGAACCTAACCTGAATCCAAACCGTTAGTAATTGGCATTTAAACCTAAACAATTAACAATTTGAATCTAAACAATTTGGGCTATAGCTTTACATAAATTGATGAAAATGCCCTAAACATATGTAAAATTGGGCCCCAAAATTTTTTGAGACTATGTTCAAAATCTCATATTTAACATGCTAAGGGACGACCCTGATGATACATATAGTTTTATATAATTATTTGTATATGTTAAATTAATTGATGCAATAAAAAATAAATATTAAATATCACATTTAAGATTTTTATATCTAACCAATTGCATCAATTGATTTTTTTGCATTAGTAAAAAACAATTTTTATTGTGGTAATTTGGATTTTTTTTAAATGTTCAATTTGATATCTGAATTAAAAAAAAAAACGAGATTTGAAATGAAAAATAGATTTGATTGCATTAATTTTTGAAAAAAAAAAACGAATTTTAGTTATTTTTCTATAATTATTTTGCAAGTTGGTTCCCCAAAATAGCAATCAGGTGCAAGTTGGTTCTCGAAAATGACGATTTTGAAAGTTGGTTCTCCATAATAGGAATTAGGTGAAAGTTGGTTCCATTTTGGTATAATTTTCCCTTAAATTAAAATACTTTCTAATAACATAATAAAAATAAAAATAATCTTATCACCTATGATCAATAATATCAAACACTTTGATGGTAGATTCAATGGTGTTAGTTTGGAGAAGATAGTTTCAAACACTATATTTAAGGGTTTATAGTAAACTACAAATTTGGTCCTTATGGTTTATCAAAAAATAACATTTTTTGTTGTTACAGTTTTGATATTACAAGATGGCTATCACGGTTTGTAAAAACATCTGAATTTCGTCCTTCCCTCAAACACCCGTCAAAAATTCTGTTAAATAAGGAGTATTTAAGTCTTTTTATCGATTTTTTTGCCACTACTCCATCAAAAACCACAAAGACCAAATCATAAAATCAATTTTGATTGGTTAAAAGAAAAAAAAATCGATAAAAGAACGAACATGCCCTTCATTTAACGAAAAATTTTATATGTCATTAGAAGGAGAGACCAAATTCAGACCATGATAGTCATCTTGTAACTTCATATCTGCATAGATGAAAAGTGTTACTTTTGGCAAAACAAAAGAGACTATAATTGTAGTTTACTTTAGGAGATTGTTTGTTTACCTCTTAACAGTTCCATTAAGAGACAACATCTGAATCGTTAAGAGGTGAATCTTGTTTGATAATTTTTTTTTGGCTCTTAATGGTTCCAAAACTCTTTCAATGATTTTGTATCTTGAACTTTTTTTAACCATTCAGCACCCTAATTTCATTGTAAATAATAACCAAACAATTATATTTTATTTTGTATTATATCATGAGAGCCTTTTAATCATTTCAATCACTTAATCATTCTGCACAAAACCATTCAGTAACAGCCAAACAACCCATAAATTTTACATACGTTACATTAAAATTTGGTACTAAAACAAACAATTTCAAACTAACGAGTTTTCCAAAATTTGATTCACTAAAATAAGGATTAGATTAAAATACGTATTATTTTTATAAATTTTAATTTAAAAAAAATAAGAAATACAAGAAGTTTTTTTTACCTATATTTTTTATAAATAAAAATACGTAAAATATTTTTTAAAATCGATTGTATAGTTAATATCGTCTATGTTCAACGCAAGAGCTAAAAAATGAATTATTAAATAATATTTAATTGAATTGTTTTGTTTTGTCATTGAAGGGTAACAAGAAGGATCGGAAATCGGAATACATCAAATATTCCAATGCCTCTCTTTGGATTTATTGATGGAACTTTTCTGGAAAATTAATATTAAAAATAACTTAATAATATTAATTAATAAATAACTAACAAAACTAGAGGACTTGGCGCCGTATGTACTAACGAGGAGTACTGTTTGCAAAATGATAAATTTCAAAACACCCCCTTCAATATTGTAATAAATGCATAGACACCCCTGTGTTTTTGACACAACACAAACATTAAAATTTACATACCAATAATGAAGTCAGTTGAAGATTTTTTGGTTGCCTAAGAGATCGTTCACTAAACACTTACCAGGTAAGTATTTATTGGGTCATTTATTTTATCGGATGAACATGATAAACTGAGAATTTTACCTGGTAAGGATGATTATAAGGATGTAGAGTCTTACTCGATAAACTGTTGCATGCGGAAATGTTTTGATGGGATACCGGGTAACCGACCCCTAAGTTCATGTGTCGGGTAATCATCCCAAGGGACTAATGCACTCTAAGTTGCTTGGACTAATGGTATTTGAACCAAGGTTTGCCGCTCTAGGAACCCAACACTCTGGCTAGCTCTCTCTCGACACTCTGAAATAATTTGTGCCTGCCTTTGTTAAAGAGAACGTGTTGCAGTCCATATCAGCTAGACTCGCAATCTATTGAGCTATAAATGTACTGATATAGATTTTATAGAATGAATAAAATATCATATAATCTGTATAAATACATTTGTGAAAGAAGAGTAACTACTCTTTAAATGGGAAAAAATCAAGATCAATTTATTAGTCAATCTAGAAAAAGTTAAAGGGGAAAAGATGTCAAATTACTAAAATACAAGGGTCGGATTTGTTGTTTCTAACTCGGCCGGCTATTTTACGTTTCCCCAGCACCCCCAAGGACCATCTCTGATCTCTTCTGTGTTGAAAATGGAGTAAAAAAGCAGAGGAGATCAAAAAACAACCACGAGAACAATGGCCACCTAGCTAACATCACTTTCTCTCTCTGGATTTGCCTTGTTAATATCACTGCATTGTGATCAATCATTTGATACCCAACGACAAGAACTGAAAATGTATTCTGTTTCTTAAAGCTGAAAATGGGTTTGTTGGTAGTGATACTACTGGAATTTACAATCGTTTAGGACACCATTAATTGGTGGAGCTTGCCGCTAGATAAGGATGTATAGAGCACAAAGAAATGGGAAGTCTCCCACTTCGGGCGAGAGGATTGATTTTAAGTTCTCAAAATTTCAAGCTCTTCAGGTGAACAACGATAACCCATCAATCAATCTTTCTGAATTGTCTTTTTTTAATCTTCAAGATTAATGAATTTATTTGCGATACTTGTTACAGTTTTTATGGTAGTGTTTGTGGTAGATTCATCTTAATTTTTGATAAAAATGGCTGGTTTTGTGTAGTTGTTCTAAAATGTTTTAAGAACCAACATGATACACTTCAAGTGCTTGATAAAATTACTGAGAAGGATTTGTGAATCGGTAGGCGTAACACCATTAAGAGCTTCAAAGTCAATCTGAGAACTTTTCTGAAACTGCATAATGTTTGATGATTTATTGTAGTATTAGTCGCAATCTAAGAGAATGACTTCATGTTGCTATGATGTTTGATGATTTCTTGTATTATTTGATGTTTCTATGATTTATACGAGTTCAAAACTTGTCTTGCTAAGAACTTGGTTTTTGATCATATTGTATCCATGGTGATTAATTACCATTTTTGGTTGGGATTTTATTGTCCTAGGTACCGAAAGTATGGGACAAGCTTTTAGTGTCAATCATCTCTGTGGAAACAGGAAAAACAATTGCAAGATCAAACAAAGCTATGGTGCGAAATGGGAACTGTCAATGGACAGAAACTCTATCCGAATCTATCTGGATTTCAAATGATGATTCTTCAAAAGAGCTTGAAGAACATCTCTTCAAATTCGTTGTTTCTATGGTACAAATGATCTTGATCCTTAAAATTTCAAACTTTATCATCTGACCATAATCTTCCAATCGATTGTGTGGCTTTAAACTTCGGGGTTGTAAAAGAATCTTTATTTTGTTCTAGGGGTCTGCTAGATCTGGCATTCTTGGGGAAGCAACCATCAATATTGCACGATACTATACAAGTTCAAGATCATCTGCCCAAGTTTCATTGCCGTTGAAGAAATGCAACTATGGCACAATTTTACAGGTAAATCGTGTCTGAACCAATGTGAAAATTATAACAATAATTGGTATCAACATAATCCAATAAGATATTACATAAAATCATGCTCTTTTCATAGAGCATGTATGGATGCAATTGTCTTATCGAGAAGTCAAAATTCACAACCTAAGGTTTGTAAAGATCCACCAATACCATTTAGATCAAATGACACTTGGTATGTCTTATGAAGGGTTATTTAGCTAAATGATCAACTCATTATTGTTTTTTTTAAATCCATGACCTTCTCACAAGTTTCTAGAAATTTTTGTGTATGAAAGTGGCATTCTTTTGTTAATCAGCAACATTCTCAAACCTGTCAGAATAGCATGGATCAAAAAATAACTATCTGATGTATGACAGTATGAGTGTTCCTTATAGACTTATGCTCTCATTTCAGGTCAAAATCCAGTGCTTAACACCAAGAACAAAACTCAGGTACCTGCATATGACAAATTGTGTTGCTTGTGTATGATATTTCCGTGTTCCACTTGATGTTGACAGTTGTCAGTGCATATCAAAGGGTTGAAGGACCGAAATACTCGGGCTCCAATGCAGAAGCCTTGGACGAAGATTATGATGATGGGAGTAGCAGATCAAATGGGTCAGCTGCCTCTGTTAATCTGACTGTTAAATCCCCTTCAAGTCAAGATTTGGCTCCCACTTCACTTCTTGGAAGGATTAAAATCATGGTATGTTACAATGATATAGATTCTCCAAACTTTGACTTTCTTGGTCAATAAGATTAATTTGAACTCAGAAATCGATATGCTTACTTCAGTTGTTAAAGAAACATTACATAACTGCCTAGAATTTTGTTAAAAATAATACAAATTTAACATTTTTGGTGCTTAATTTGTGAAATGATCCATATCAGTTTGAACCTGAAAATAAGATTGTTGACTTTGACCCCAGAAGTAAAGATTAATTTTGAATTCTATGATCTGTTAAGATATTTGCAGCTTAATAACCTAGAGGCTTCTTTAGATCCTCTAAAGATTGTAAATGTGGTTCCATTTTCTTGTTTCCCTAAATGCAGGAAACAAGTTACGAACCATCTGGTTTTAATCAAAACGACGATTCAGCTGAATATTCTATAGAGGAGAGATTCTATCGAAAAAATCATATAAATGGAATCAAGCATAATCTTAATGCTAGCTCCAGAAATAGTTCACCACGAAGCAATTACCCCATCGAAGAAGATCTTTCCATATCAAACTCAAACAACTCATCTTTCAAATCAAGGATAACCCATGATGACCAAGAACAAGAGTACGAGGAAAGCCCCCCGGCTGTTCTTCCCACATCATCTGTGACGAAGACTGGTTCTTCAAAGAACCTTCTAGAAGCGGCTGAGGACACCATCGAAGAGCTCCGTGATGAAGCCAAAATGTGGGAGAGGAATTCACAGAAGTTAATGCTTGATTTGGAGATCTTGAAAGAGAGATTCTCTGATCAGTCCAAGAATCTGTCGGATGCTCAAATGGAGCTTTCAGCAGCACAGACGGAGTGTGATGGTATGAAGAAAGAAGTTGATCAACTGAAGATGTTGCTGGAGGAAACGGTTGTCAAACAGAAGGCCACAGTGGAGTCAACATATAACTCCAAAGGTGGAAGTCAACTTCTAAGGGAACTTGAAAATGAGCTAAAAGCTCATAAAGAAGCAAATGTTGATTTATCTCAACAGCTAAAGAGGAATCAGGAATCAAACATCGAGCTTGTGGGTATTCTTCAGGAACTGGAGGAAGCCACGGAAACACAGAGAGCAGAAATCGAAGAACTTCTGGAGGTTAAGTCAAAGTTTAGCGAATTAGAAAAGTCTTTCAATGGCAATTTGGTTGAAACCAGAAGCTTACAACTGAAGTTACAACAGATGGAGGAATCAGAGAAGACTTTACATGCAAACTTGCAGATTCTTGAACAAGCCTTGGAAAACAAAATCAGTGATTTGGAGAACGCGAGAACTTCAAATAGCCATTCAATGTCAGTACTTGAGAAAGAATACAAGAGTTCCTTATCTGTCAAAGAAGAAGAAATTAACAGCTTGGAATTGAAATTATCAAATTGTATCTCAGAAAACAAAGAAAGCGAAGCGGAACAAATGCAAGAAATCCAAGGGCTGAAACAAAAAGTTAGTGAGGTAGAAAAGGAATGTAGTGAGCTAACAAATGAAAACTTGGATCTCCTTTTTGAGTTCAAAGAGTCGAAGAAAGTGATCCAAGTGAGAAATGAGGCTATTGAAGAAGGTCAAAAGCAACTGAAAGATTACAGTTTGAAAATTCGAGAGCTAGAGAGTTTGAATGTGGAACAAGAAGCTCAAATTTCTGATCTTGAAAAGGAGAAAGAAGAGCTACAAGAAAACATGGAAGTTGCATTGAAAGAGAGCAACATAACCTCTAAATGCTTGGATAATTTAAGGAACGATCTGATGGTGCTTAGCAGCAGTGTCGATTCACAAGTCTCTGCCAATAAGCTACTAGAACGGAAAGCACTGGAGCTGGAAAAAATTAAGCGTGAAGTGGAGCTTCGGTTGTTTGAGGTGGAAGAAGAGAATGTCAAACTACTTGAACAGGTGTCTGCATTGGAGAGTCAACTGAGGCTTGTGAAAGACGAGCATGGCGTCGCACAATTGGAGTTGGAGAAATCTGAATCTGCGATAGCTGATCTTCAGAATGAAGTCGAAAAGTTGCAGGATGTGGAGAAGTTACTATTGGATGTTCAAGAGGAGTGTGAATATGTGAAAGCTGAAAAGCAGAAATTGCAAGACTCTGCGGAGAATCTCATTGAGGAATGCAATTCTCTTCAGAAGTCATATGAAGAGATGACAAAGGGAAAGGCGGAGCTGTATGAGCAATGTTCACGTTTGGAGATCGAATTGATGGGAGCTCGGGAGAATCTGGTAATTTCTTCTGAAAGGGTAGAGGAATTGGAAGAAAAATATTCTTCTATGCTGGAGGAATACATGTTCAAAGAGAAGAGTCTTTCTTCACACTTGGATGAACTTAATCAAGAAAACTGGCAGTTAAAGGAGAAAGTTACAATGGAAGAAAGTTTGTTGAATCAAATGTACTTGGAGAAGACGGCCGAGATTGAGAACTTCCAAAGTGAAGTAGAACATCTCAAAGAGGAAATTTTTCGGCTTCAAGAACAAAAGGCAAAGGTGGCATCTGAAGCCTTAGAAGAAATCTCAAGTTTAACTTCTGAAAAATCCAAGTTGGACTATTCTCTCAAAGAAGTTCATTCAAGAGCAGAATTTATTGAAAACCAGCTTCAATTTGTTCGTGAGGAATCTGAATCGAAGATTCAAGAACTAACAACTGAGCTTGATGCCATTAAACAAAGCCATAAGAAACTGACGGCAGATCACGATAGGAAGTCAAAGTTTTTGGCTGGTTATAGAGCCAGAGAAGAGCGGAGAAAGACAATGGAGAACGATCTCGAACTTAAACTTACAGTTTCAGAATACGATCGCCAACAGCTCATTGAAGAATCTGCAAAGTTGAAAGATAAGCTGCAGAAAACTTCAAAGCTTGAAAATGAAGTATTAGATCAAAAGAGAAATCTTGATAAAGTAAAGTACGAAAAGAGTAATCTTGAAGCTTCTCTCCTTTCTGTTTCTAGTAGCTTGGAAGAGCTTAAAGCTGAGAAGATGTCTTTAACTGAAAAGATGTCTATCTTGGAAGCATCTGTTTCTGAGTATGAGGATTGTAAACATCAGAGAAATGCATTACAAGAAAAGCTACTGAGATTGGATGGTGATCTAACGGCTAAAGGAGCATCATGTTCGCAGGACGCTGAGATGAAAAACGAGCTTAGTAGGATCAAGAGTGGAAATTTGCAATATCAGCTGAAAATCCAACAACTTGAAGGCGAAAAAAACGAATGCTTGAAGAAAGTCCATGCTCTGGAGGAAGATCTGAAACTGCTGTCAGCCAAAAAAGATCAAACCAAATCAGGCAGTAAAATGGTTAGTTTTGTTCTCTATTTATTCTCCATTGTATATTATTAAGTTTTTTGTACCAAATTTAATGTTAATTTACTTAACAACCAATTAAATTCTTGAAAGAAATATAGCCTTTTAGCTGGAATCTGTAATATCAATATTATTTTCTATCTTCTGTACCAGGGTGTTCAGGAAACTTATTCTCAAGAAGATACTGATTATGCAACAAAGATAGAGATGCTGGAAGCTGAGCTTGATGAGGCTCTTGATGCAAATAACAAGTACAGAGTCCAGCTTCAGAGGTGAGTAAACATCAATGTGAGTTGTCACAATTCTAGTAAAGGATACTCTTTGTCAAAAAATATGTGTCCACTTTCGAAAGTAAATACTTACTTTTTCACTTCTACCGTTATATTGTTAAGGGTAAAATTGTCATTTAGTTAATAAAAAGTGTATTACACATTTTTTGAACTCTGCACAATTTTCATTGTGGACATTTATTTTGGGACGGAGGGGTATTACAAAGGCAAACATCTTGAGTTAAAAGGTAAAAGCATCACTAGTGTGCACAATTGTTAGTCGTGGCAGTCGCAGTGTCAGAGTTACAATTCCTTAGGGGATTAGGCTCTTTGTGCGCACTGGACTCTTAAGCCAACCACCTAGTGGGCCGTTGTATACCTGATTTGCTTCTTCTTAGAGTGGGGTGGGGAGAGGCAATGTCGGCCAGCTCGGGGGTTGCCAGTTAGAAACCCTTTTGCATAAACTCTTAATTGGTCAACATATCTCTCCAGGCTAAAGTCCGAGGGGCGTAATAGTCTTTCATCAACTCCTGGGAAATCAAAGGGTGAAGGTGAAGTAGTAACGAAAGAAAGGTTCGAAAGGACAAAGTCATCATTGGAGACAGAGCTAAAAGACCTTCGTGACCGTTACCTTGAAATGAGCCTCAAGTATGCAGAAGTAGAGGCCGAACGAGAAGATCTTGTAATGCAGTTAAAAACCAACACCACCACAAGGAAACGATTCCAGTTCATCGACAACCCATGATAAGTATACGCTATTCATTCAATCAAAGATTAATAGTTCATATCCGTACTCTTAAATACACTAAAAATAATGTTCACGGCACGGGGTGGTATGAATATGAGCCCATGCACGTCGACAACAACATGTTGCCACCAGAAAGAAATAAAACGATATTGTTTCGAGAATCATTAATGGTTTTTCGTTCTATTTTTGTACGTTTTGAAGAATAGAATGTATAAATATAGTCCATCTTGAAGAGAAGATGCTTATTCATGATGGATATAGTTCATGGTAATTTACATATTTTAATTCAAAGTGTAAGATGCCTTCTTTGGACCTATTTACAAACTAATTTTCTAGTGTTCTTTTTTACAAATTTTACAGTTTAACACAAGAGGGAGTGGTGGAGTCAGGATTTGGGTCTAGGGGGACCAACAAGTATAAATAAAATAAAAACAAATATTAATTTTCCAAAAATGGTAAAAACAACGTTATTATATTCATGACACGTATGACGTATCTATACGGATTTAACGGTGACCTCGAGATTTCGTTTTCTGTAACTTATCTATAACGTGTTCATTATCTACCTTAGCAAAAGCATCTTTCTTTTCATACCCTACAAAAACATGACGTGAGCACTTACAACGACCAAGAATTTTATCTGATACAAGGCTAGCAAATACGATAAAGAAACACTTATAAGCTAAAAAATACCTACCAACAATTCATTTTGATGACCAACAATACTGTTATCCGATAAGGAAAGTGAATGGTATTATAAAATATTAAATTATTAGTATTAGAACTATAAAAATTGTAGTTTTGGCAAATAAAATTCAAAAACAAAATAAATATTTTAGAACCATTAATATTATCATTAACTTTAAGAAAATCAATAATAATTATATATAGAAAATATGTATATCTGAGAATTTATCACCTGCATTTTGCTTTAAAATGTTATGATGAATTAATTTGGTTATTTATCCATGTTTTTTTTATTAACTTGGATGTTTAAACCGTTATGCGAATCGACTAATATTATAGATCTGTTTGAAACAAAATACATTAAATATATATTTGTTCAATTGTATTTTATGGGAGAACAATTGTTCGATTAGTTCAATCTTTAAATCAGTTGATTTTTTTAAGGAATATTATTTGATATGTGTTCCATCTAGGGATGTTCAAAAACCCGACCAACCCAACCCAACCCAACGTGAAATAACTTAACCCGAAGCAACCCGATGTCTAATCGAGTTGTAAAATTGTCAAACCGTAGATATTGGGTTACAATTATTTGAACCCAACTCAACCCGATGAACCCGATATCCTTTTATTTATTTGATTTAATATGATTGTTTAATTTCTATTAATATATACATTAGACAATTACACTATCATGTATGATTTTCATATACACATATTTTCAATCTATACATATCTCTATATACTCATTCATATATATGTTCAGTAACTGAAACATATATATGTAAATAGAGAAAATTGACTGAATGAGATATAAGTAAGAAATATAGATAAGTTATATCAAATGGTTGATGATTTAAAAAAAAATTATGAGTAGAGAAATAACATATTCAAGATTAGAAGAATATTTTAATATATCAAAGTATCAACCCGACCAACCCGTACGGGTTGGGTTAAGATTTTTTAAATCACAAGCATTGGGTTAGGTTATTTAAATGTCATCAACCCGATCAACCCAACCCATAAACACCTCTAGTTCCATCACATCAACAAAGTTCATGTATACTAAAATCGTAATTAAATATAAAAACCTTATTAAAAATTAACATGACTTACAACAAAAGATGATGACATAAACAAGTTTTAACTGTATTTTCCAATGAAACTATAAGTATAATGAATAATAAATAATATTTTAAAGTATTATATAAATTTAAATAAACTTCTTTTTCAAAAATGTATTTTAAAAAATGATTTTAAATTTAAAACTTTTTTTTCTTCTAATACAAGGGCAGCCTTACGGCCTTACCTTCGCTTTCTTTGTTCATTGCTTTATTTTTCTGGTCTAAGGGACCGTTCATCTAAATGTGTCTAAATGTTTAAGGGTCGTTTATTAAATATTTATCCGGGTAAGTACTTACTAAGTCATGTTATCTTACCAGATGAATATGTTAAGAACCAAAAGTCTTATCCGATAAGTGAGAGCGACGACTCTTACCATGGTTAACGCTTACCGACTATATTGTTATATACAATGCCGTTTTGATGAACTAAAATCTTATCCAGTAAATAAGTGATAGTGTTAAATTTTACTGGTAATCGTTTACCGGGTAAATGTTTGGTAAACGACTCCTTAGTCAATAAGTGTTTACTGGTAAGAGTTAATACTCTAACTTATTTTACTGGGTAAGTCCATCAAAATAGTATCATATGCAACTACTTATTCGGTAAATGCTACCGTTAAAAAGTCAACACTCTAACTTACTTTACATGATAATATTATAGTTCATCAAAGCTGTATCGTATGCAACAATTTATCTGATAAGTGTTTATTGGTAAGAGTCAAACACTCTAATTTACTTTACCAGGTAATATTGCATTTCATCAAGACAGTGTTATATACAATAATACCAGTAAACACTTACCGAATAAGAATCGTAATCTTCACTTACCATAACAGGGTTTCGTCTTTGTCACGCGCCTCTAAGTGGGCTATAAATAAATTTAGAGTTGTTGTATTTTTTCAAATGGGACCCATAAGTGGGAATTGTTTTCTCCTTCTCTACATGAGCAAGCAAGACATAAAATCATACGGCGGGCAAACTCTTAGTGCTTCATGATTTTGTTGTTGGAATGATCGAAGAATCAGAAAATTGAACTACTTGTATTTGTGATCTTGGATTCTTAAATCTATCAGCCGGTTTCGATTATAATCATGTTCAAACCCTTCTGGTAATCTTCTTACGTTCATTTTTTTTTCGATTATAGGGTTTGATTTATCTGATTGTTTGAATTACTTGTAACGTTTGTGGAAGCTCTTCGGTAGGGATTGGTCTTTTATTCGAGTTTTGACCAACTTGATTTCAAACGATAACTGCTAGTTTTGATTGATGTATACGCACAAAGCAAAGTTCTTCATAAGAGGCGAAAAAAAGAAGAAATTAACGGACTTGTAGAGAACTTGAAGTTGTTTTCGGAGTCGATGTAGTACTCCGATCAAGAATATGTGGATTGGAAGACGCAAAATTATCTGAACAGTTTCCTCAACGTTGAATTTTACAAAACGATTACTCCCAACTGAAGAGGAGTCCCTTTTGAATCCAAAATCGTAGCTTTTCTTTTTTCAAATGCAAAATTGGTATGTCTTGCAACTCCATAGTGTTTTTATTTGACTAATTATTTTTGTAGTATATCATAGTCATCAATTTTTAGGATGAATGGAGGCATTTTTTTTCCCAATGTTAACCTCAAAAATTAACTTGGTTGACAGTAAGGTCAAATATGAAGAGGGGTATCATAAGTAGATGTATGCAATATTCTTAACACATTATTACAGGTCAGATAAGTTCCATTTTTCAAAATTGAAGTGGGTTTTCACCTTTACTAAGTGAGTTCTATCCTTGGTCGAGTCTTCTGATTTTTGTTTGTTGTGCTTCTACTTAATGTGGTAATATGGGTTGGTACTGCAAGTGAAGTGGGGGAGTTCTAATAACTCGAGCTATTTCAATCGCTACCATGAATGATTGTCCATTTTTTAGATCTTTCTGCAGTTGCTCAGTTAGTATTTCCTTTAAACTTCAGAGAATATTATTCGCTATCAAATATGATATATATGCAAAAACACACTGGCTAGTGTCATTGATCTGACATTTGTTTTCTCACTGGAAGGTTGGTAAACAGAGACTATTTTGTTCTGTATTGTTGGGGATGGGGGGAGCTTTTGGTTTATAGATTCTAACCTAGCACTTTCTTCATTCTAAATCGATGTCAATGTTTTCAGCATTGTAACTCCAAAAGGACCAAAACAATCTATTGCAATATATTTTTGCATAGTTTATCGAATGGCAAATCTCTTTCATCATCTTTTGTATGAACTTGATCCTAAAGGTGCCCAATATGATACTCCGAATTCATGATGAACCAGTAAATTGCCCGTCTTGTATGATGTGGGATATGGCTTTGAAAAGTCAAAACAAGCGCAGATTGGAAAACCAATGAGTTTTCATGTTCCTACTACTGAATTATACCTATAGTTGTAAACCTGGTGCCTGTTGTTTTCTAGAAGAGTTAATATCATTGCTGAAAGATGATGCTCAATTGTAAATCGTTTGCTTATAACCATTTGAATTTTAAACCTTAGGGGTCATTGGGGGACTGTCTCTGAGCTGAGCACTAGAGTTGGTATCCATGGGACCATATGTCTTCCTATGAACCTCTTGCTTGGTAGTTATAATAGGATGTTCATATGTTGATACAATCATATGTAATGGCGGAATTGTATTTATGTGCATGTTCCAGTTGAAGATACAATCTTTTTCCTTTTTTCACTTTTTTGAACTCTCGTTCCCTCTAGGGGTTCTGAAGAACAGGTTCACGCGCAGGCATATGGAGATAGACCTGTATCCCGCATTCCACCTGGTGAGGCTGCTGGGATTGTCGTCGTCTTAAAAGATAAAAGGTTTGCTAGTCTTCTTAAATCTGTTGACATACCTTACATAGTTACTTAAACAATTGATGGCTTCCCAAACCTGGTTAATTTTGGAAATGATTGGTATGATTAGCACTTATCTTTATATATGTAAACTATGCAACTACTGGCTTGGCATGATGCAAAGAAAAACTCGCATGTATAATATTTGTAGAGCTTCAGGTTTTACATTTTCACATGAATGGACATCTTTTGTTGCATCATGAATCAATAATTTGATTGGGATGGTTGGATGCTGACAAGCTTAGCTACGTAACACATCTGATTTGTGATAGTGGCCATCTTGTTTGAAACTGGTATAGGTTGCTTGAACACCTTGAGTTCATGAGCCATGGTGCTTGTGTGCACAATGCAATTCTGTGTTAGACTGTTTCTATCTGCTCAAGTAACAAGCACCTCGGGAAAACTAGGTTATCAGACCTTCCACCTGATAGGCAAAAGCCATATAAACTCATTGGTAATATGGTGTCTACCCATCTAGAAGATGAGCATAGACGGGAGAACAGAGGTCAAATAAATCTACCCATCCAGTGTACAACTGTATTTAATTCGAGGGAGTTCCAAATTTATATGGAAAATGCGAAAAGTTGCTTGAATAAATTGGCCTACAAAACCACAAGGTTCACATAGGAGTCTTTCTCTTGCAACCATCAACCCTTGGCCTGTAGGCAGTTTGTAAATTGTGCCCTTGGCAAGTAAAAACTCATGAAGGACTATGTATCCGCTTGGGAGGATGGGTAAATCCTATGCATATAAAACCAGTTGAAGATTTGGCATGTTGGGTGAGACTGACTCCCTAGACAAGGGACGTGTGGCCTATTTATATTTGAGAGGGACACTGAGTACGAAGATTTCATGCAGCTACTATTGTTAGGCCAGAGATTAAGCACATGTATAGTAGAAGGAGGAAATAGTAAGTAGGGGGCAGATATATAATAAGTCATGAGGGCACTTTTATACTTTTCATTAGAGAGTTGTTTAGTAGTTAGAGGAGTAGCAGAGTTGGTTAGAAGGGAGCGGGTTGGTGTTCTTACAGTGGGATGTCAACTATAAATAGGGAGGTGGGTAGGTGAGGATGTGAGAAGTTTCTTGCCGTAACAGGCCTAGCCTCTGGAAGAGAGCAGCCTCTCAAACAACTGCGATTTGTACGCGCTTGGTGAGAAGTCAATAAGATTCAGATAATATGCTTCAGCCTTCAACAATTGGTATAAGAAACAGAGAAGAGAAGTAACATGCCTACAACTCTGAAACCCCTTGCATCAGCTGAGAAGGAAATTTTGTTTCATTTATAGCAAGTACATTGTCGTGTACCTATGGAGCCAACTCTCCTTGTCTAACTTGCTTGCCAATCTTGTACACTATTCTACTATACTGGTTCCATGGTGCTCAAAATGAGTACAAGTAGTTTCCCAAAAGCCACCCGTGTTTGTTATATTTATTTAACGTATAGGAGGTTTGATTTTACAAATTTCATGGATTCTGATCAGCTTTCTTACTTTGATTAAATCTCATAAATAATGATATGTTTTTATTTTGACCCAATCCCTTTTTCTGCCTGTCAATTTCTTATAGTGCTAGTGAGTTGCAGAAGCTTTTGTCCAACAAAGATGCATATCAACAATTTTTACTTTCTCTTGACATGGTCCAAACTCAGATTCGTGTAAGTTATTATACAATTTCATGCTATTTTGTTGTCTGCTTACACATTTTCATAACGTCTTTCTCCCCTGTGGTACCAAAGAGAACACCAAAAGACAATCGGGAAAAATAGTTGTGATTGGAATTGACGTTTGTTCGATACGAACTGTGGCTTCCATTTACTTTTATGAATAATTATGCGTCATGTAACCTTCAACCGAAAGAATATTTTGAGCAGTGAAATCCCAATTTGAAAACATTAACTGAATAACTCCCCTAGGGTTCTGGGACATGGATGATGTCCTTCCATGCTCTGCTATATAAGGTTAATTCATTTTGTATGTTTCAGTCACACCTAATGTATTAAAAAGAAGTCAGCAAAGCAGTTTCTAGAGCCAGCAAATGAAAGAAAATTAATGAAACAGAAACACAAAAATAAAGCAAATTGACGTATTAGCTCAGTTGGTTAGAGGATTGTGCTAATAATGTCGTCACATGTTGAAGATTTACATGAGCTATGTATGTTCTCCCTCCGTCCCTTGAAAATTGCAACATTTGCTCCCTTGAAAATAAAGCAGTAGCATTATCATTATTACAAACAAGTTTATGGTATTGACTTTGGCAGACCAGTTTTTTATTGCCTTTGTTGAGGGTATTTAGATATTCAACAAATAGTCAAACTTTCTCAATGAACTTTTTGCCAAGTCAAATGCCACAATTCTCATGAAACAAAACAAGTATGTCTTTATGCATTTAAAAACTAAGCTGTTTGAAGCTATGGATATCAATTCTAACATTTACCCCCATACCTTCTTTCTGTTCTTGATATCAGCTGAGAGATGAACTGCGAGATGAAACTATGCAGCTTGCAAGTGAGTCTTCCATAGTCTGTTTGTTTTTTCCTTTGTGTATAAATACTGAGCAATGATCACACCTTTGAAATTATAGAACAGTAAGTCAACATCATTTGTTGACATAATGGTTCTTTTATGCAGAACACAACTTGGAAAAAGAACCACACATCAGGGAGCTGCGAAACCAGGTAAGTACTTCATCTGCCTTGTACCAATTGGCTCTGGGAACTTGAACACTTGAAAGGGTGGTGATCCTTATAGAAATCCTCTTTTCCGTTTTTCCGATATAGTGCCAAATAATACGGGCCACTGAACTGGCTGCTGCAAGAGAGAAGCTCCATGAGCTCGAAAAGCAGAAACAAGAAATCCTCAGATTTTACTCTCCTGCATCCTTGCTTCATCGTCTGCAAGGTAAATTCTCTTTTTCAAAAGGATTCACTTGGCCGCTGTACTTCATATTTCAATCATCTTTTGCCCACTAGTCTTCTTTTCCAGCCTACTCTTAACCTGCTTTTAAAATTTTTATTAGCCGACTTTCTCTCTTTGTCATACTTTTCACAACTTGGGGTATTTTCACGGAACCACCTCCTCTACCCTTTGGGGTAGAGGTCAGATCTGCAGACATCTACCCCACCTCGGTTCGGATATACTGGGTCGTTTGGTGTGGTTTGGTTTGGTTTTCTCTTTTAAAACCAGCTTTTCTTGACATATTTGCCCATTAATGAGCATTTGCATAAAATTGTTTTAGCACGGTGAAACTAGTCTAGTTCACTTTTTCTTTTTGGCCCAAAGCAGGATTGGCAGGCTATAATCTTTATAATACAATAACGAAAACTTAATTATTGGCCATTGTACTATGTAGTTCTGTGTTATTGCTTTATCTTAACCAGTTTTTCAAATCTTTATCATATCCGTCTTTCTCTCTTTGTTACACTTTTCACAAGTCTGGGGTCTTCACATAAACAGCTGCTCTATAAGTCTATTCTTCGGGTCAGGTCTGCTTACATCCCTCCCCAGACCCCACCTCAAGTGAGATATGTAGTTGTTGGTTTGGCCACCATGCCACAAGCTCCAACCATTTTCACCCATTAGTCTTAATTCCGGGCCAAAAAGAAAACGACTTAACCAGTTTCCCGCTATTAAAATGATGTTCTGTTGGCCCTTGTTAAGGGAAATTGTGTCTAGAAGCACCTGTTTTAGATTGAAAAGTACAGGTTTGGCCACTGTACCATAAAATATCGTTCGGCCACCAGAATGTTCCGACCATTGTTTCCCACTGGTCTTCCTTTCAATCCCCCAAAAGAAAAACTTGTCCAGTTTTCCCTTGGTAAAAAATATGTTATATTAAATGCTGATTAAGGGCTGATATGTCAGGAAATCCCTCTTTATGGTCAGAAAGTTGGAGCAGGTAAAAGATATTGAAACATGAGCTACGATGGTCAAATAGATGACTGTAATAGTAGACAAAAAATGTACTCAATAGTACAAGGTTTACACACATACATTTTAGGCACCGTACCAACTAGGGAAGGGTTCAAATGAAAACAGTAAAAAAGTTGAAAACATGAAAAAAACGGGTGAAAAAAATATAACAATGTGGATATCAAATTAAAGAGAATAAAATACTCGTTTTTTGGTATAATTTGTTTAACTCCAATTTTGATTATATTTAGTCTCTCTTTTATTAAGGGGGATAATCTTTTTAGTTTTAAAAATGAAGTTTTTAAATTAATCACATCTCTTGAATCAAATCCATCTAACGGTTGAAGCCTGTTTTCATGTTTTCAACTTTTTTATAGTTTTCAGTCGATTTCTCTTCTCTATTGTATACTAGTCTTAGCTTTTCTTCTTGTACTATTAGTTCGTTAGTATTGTGCTTTTTGTTCCTTTGTTTGTTTGTTTGTTTTTTTACCCGTTGCTTGATTGCACAAATTTTCACCTATAGTTTGCTCTCTTTGTTTCTTCTATTTTTGGTTTTACAAGCCGGAAAACAACCTCCCTACCCCTTTGGGGTAAAAGGAAAAGTCTGCAGACATTCTACCCCAGACCCTACCTATATTAACCCGGTTTATTTGGTTTTAGTTATAATGGTTATGATCGTTTGCAGAGGCAATGCATAACACGGAAGAGGAATCAGAAGCTCTCCACCAACAGCTTCTCGATCGAGAAATTGATCTGACTGCTTTCGTGCAAAAGTACAAGAGGCTGCGAAATTCGTACCATAAACGCGCCCTTACCCGTCTAGCAACCAACATGTCTTTGGCTGGTTAAGAAGTCATGTATGTTTTCAGGAATTCTCCAAAGGGATACTTCATACTTCTTTTCTGTCTGCCATACTTATCAGAACTTGCAACTGTTTCATGATTTCTGTATATATATAGCATATTACCTTAAGCTATATAGCTATACCATCTTTGTGCTATCAATGGTTAACTTTTTGCAGCTGATGGACTGAAAATCAATCATCAACCTGCTCATCAAAGAACTGTGGTTTGGTATACAAAGGTTCACAATTAGGTCTGTTTGTTAATAGAGATGCACAAGGCGTGGGCCTTTCAAACCTGTTTTCAGTAAGTAAAGAAAAAGGCTAGGTTTGGGTTTGAAAGAGGGCGCGGTCGGGGTTTTTTAGGCTGGGGTTAATCTGGCTTTTTTCAGGCTTAACTGGTATTTTATAACGCCTTTTCGAACATGCTTTTTCGGATCGGACCTAGGCTTTGCCTTGCACCAAAATTTCAGCCTGATCGGGTTTTAAGGCCTAACTCGTACCAGGCTTTGTGCTCACTAGGCCTGGGTTTTTTGGGCTGGGCTTTGACTTGGGCTTTTTTGTGCCTTTCTAGTTTGTTATGCCAAGCTGGAGTGCTGGACATGGCCAAAAACCGGTCCTGGGCATAAACAGTGACAATCTGGACCGGTCAAAGAGGAAAGGCCCGGTTAAGATGTATGAGGCCAGGTTATGAGAACCGGTCTCAGGCCGTACCCAAATCGGTCTCACTTAATTTTTTTTATTTAAATTAATTTTTAACATATAAAAAATATTTTTTGAAGAATTTGGTCAATTAAATACACCAACAAATACGTTTTTATTATAATTGGGTGAATCAAAAACATGTTTTTGTTATAAAGAATTTGGTCCATCAAATATATTTTAGAATATTTAACTGGGTCAACTGAATACACTAAAAAAATACGTTTTTATCATAATACACTTAAAAATACATTTTGGTCTCCAATCAAATACACTTAAAAATAAATTTTAAATAAAAAATCGGGTCAGGCCCTTAACCGGTCCTGGTCCCGAGCCGTGCCTTATTTTTGGTGGAATGTCATAATCGGTCCTAGATTGCGGGTCCTGGTCCCGGTCCTCCGCCGGGCCCATTTGGCCATCTCTATGCCAAACAGTATAATAAAAACAAAAGAACCCAGTAGATCATGTGCAAAAATAAGGTATAGGGATAGGAAAAGCTGTTTTCATAAATACTTTGGACTTATAAAACAAACAATTAAAGAAACAATATAATTGTTGGAAATAAGCATCGGTTATAGTAAGATACTAGATAACATCGACAAATGTGTGGAAAATAGGTTAAAACAATTAAGGAAACACAAAATGCAGTATCAACAATCACTGATGAAAAGTAAGAAATGCCAAGACAACCCTATGTAAAACGTAAGACTTTGATAACCTAACGCACTACCTCTTCCCCTGTCTGACCCTCCATCTGCTCCAACCTGTCTATGTTACCATTCCCGTTCATAATTTGCTACCCTACATGTTCCTTTTGTGTGTGTTTGTGTTTTGCAATTACGTTCATAAATAAGGTACGGAAACCATATGATACATATATTCCATCGAATCTCAACTTTTACTGATCCCAAAGGTCGAAATCAACAAATTTCCAACTTACGAATCAAGATGCATTCCGAGATATTTTTTCTTTCAAGTTATATAAAAGACGATATTACGCTTGCTTGGCGACAAACACGAAATGTTGCTTTAAACTTTGTGATGTATATATCGATTTTTTTCGAACTATAAAAATTACTATGTTTGACTTTACAAAGTCAACTATTCGTTTTTGTGTAGAGAATGGCTAGTAATAAGGCTCCTTGAACACAACCACATAAATGATGCAACAAATTGAGAAAATAATTATGAAAATATCAAAAGTAAGAGCCGACTTGGCTTGGTCACTCAGCTCCATGTTCCTTCCTCCAAGCCGGTCAACCATGTCTGGGACCGACTCCCAATTTTCTATGTCTTTCATGTACGGGTCTTCCAACCTCACCCTCATTTTCTCGGCTTCACGGCTCGCGGCTTCCTGAGCCAAGGTCCAATCGTAAAACCTTCGCTTCTCCGAGTTGCTCAACACGTCGTAAACTTCTCTTAGTTTCATAAACATTTCGGAGGCTGCCTTGAGTGGGAGAGAGGTGGTGTCGGGATGGTATTCTTTTGATAGTCGCCGGTAAGCCGCCTTGATCTCTTCCAAGTCGGCTTCAGCTGGCACCCCTAAGAACCTGCCATTGTTGAGTTGAAGGGCTGGCTTAGTAATGTCTACCGTTCTAGTGTTCTATTTTTCCAAAAAATAACAATAAAGATTTACTATTTGCGACGGCCTCTAGCGTCACTATGTATAGGTGTTGCAAGAAATTTGGTCTAGGAGGTTAACAAGCCTAGGCCAAGCTGAGCTGATGAGGCAGCTCGCTTTACTAATTGAACCGAACTCGAGCATAGTATATATGGTTCGGGCATGACAGGTTTAAGAGCCGAAATGAGCCAAGCCCATTGAAATATTACTAGAACAAAACCCGTTTTATAAGACGTCAAATATGTCAAAATACCCTAATTGACTGTTTTATAGGATTTAGGTTTGTAAGTCCAAACAATTATCCGTTATATGTAAAAATGTTACAATAAGTTGATAATACGTTTTTTGACCGTCCTAGCTAACTTTTTGAACATTTTTGAAATAAAGTGTCACATTAGTCTTTTTAAATGATATTGTTTGAAAAAAAGTATCATACAAAAAGATTTGTTCATAGGACATTTTTATAAAAGATTTCTATAACAAATACTAATAGGAAACTATGTATCTGAAGTTTCATAAAAGACTTGTTAAAATGCTCAAATACGTCTCGAACATCTTATTATAACACCTTTACATAAGACATATATATTTGTTTGGTCCAATAAAACAGTCTGGAAATTTAATCATATTTAATGTTTTAGTATATGCCGATTTTGTTGTAATGTATAGAAGTCGTTTATGGTCTGTAATTTTAGTGTCAACTATAATACTTTGTGAATACCGTTTTAGATCATTGTCACTATTTGCGACACCCTGTCCGTCGCGTAGGATCAGGTTGTTTAGAAAGTTGTTTCGAATTCATACTAACAGAGATCTTCGCGACAGCTAAAGGTGTCACTAATAGTTGGACTTCCGTCGCTATTTGTGTGTGGATGAGAGAATGGAGAATACTAACTGGTAATGAGAATCTGTAGAATTGTTGAGTAATTCAGAGAATTTTTCACCAAGCAAGTTGTTTGTCTGCTCTTCTTCTTCTTCTACCTTCCGGGTGGTGTTGCCGCTGCCGCTGCCGCCAACCCATCCTTCATCCTCGTTCTCCCAATGAATTCTGGTATCAACTCCTGGTGGTGCTCTCTGCCTTTCTCCTCCTCCTTCTGCTGCATAAATCCGTAGAATGCTTCTGCCACCAACTCGAGTGGTGGGTTTCCGGCAAGCGACACTGGTGGTGGTGGTGGCTCCGCCTCTTCCTGGCAGGAGAGACAGTGATGACGAGGGTATTGCTGTTCTTGCAGCCATATGATTTTGGTGGCTGAGGAATTGAAACTGGTTTTAGAAGTATCTGTTTGGTTCAGATGATGCTATTCCAAAATATTGTGTGGCTCGTGGTGTTTTTCCCAGCAAATTGGACCCATTTCAGATGGTTCCAAAGTAAATTACTTGTTCTAGAGGATAGACAATGTAGATGCACAAGGCCCGGGTCTTTTTGGGCCTGGGTCGGATCTTCCGAGCCTGTTTTCAATGAGAAAACATGGGTCGATTTTTTTTAGACCTAGACCGAGATGGTATGGGGAGGGCTTAGGGTTAAATAAGGCCTGATCAGGCTTTTTCAGATATTTTTGCACTTAATTGGGCTTTTCTAGGTTGGGGTTTTTTAGGCCAGGGCTAGCCCCAATATTTTTGCTTGGCTCGACCAGGTTTCGGACTCACTAGGCCAGAGTTTTTTTGGGTCAAGCCTGGGTTGGGATTTGGGCTTGGGGTTTTTTGTGCATCTCCCCGATACACAATACAAATACAAATACAAATATCTATATTGGTATTCAGGTAAAACTCCTAAAAACTCTTAATATAATATTGGTGAAACAGAAACACCAATATAAATCACTAGTGTCTGCTTTAGGGGAAAATCGCAAAAAAATAATAAGTTGAGTAGCACCCTAGTAACCGTTCGTTTGGATCGTATGCACATGTTCATACAAATAAATGAATAATTAATTAACAGTTTCCGGTATGCACATGTGTATAACATGCACACGTGTATAAAAACCAAGAAACAACTTCAATTAGATGCATGCACAGGTGCATATCATCCAGATAAATGGTTATCAGGTTGTTTCTTAGTTTTTTATTTTTTGCGGTTTTCCCGTGAACCTCCCTTTAAATCACTGATATATTAGAAGTTATAGAACGACAATAACAAAAAGATACGATTTTACTTGAAGTTTATAAAAGTTCCCCATACAAAAATAATTAGTAAAAACGAGAACGTTGAATTAATAAATAAAAAAACTAGAGCTTCAGTAGTTTTTTTCTTTCTCGTAAGAATTATCATCGTCATTATCGTTATCATTAACGTTGGTATCTGGTTCATCACACATAGGTGTGGTGTAATAGAACGGGCCAAGGACATGTTTGATCATGTCTCGATACACCAAGGTTGGGCGGCCAAGCTTTACTCCGGTCTTGCCTCCGGCAAAATCAGTCGGAATGTTGCAAATAGGATCAGGTGAAGAAACGAGCCTTGTGAAACAAGCTTCAGGCTTTATCTGCTTTCCGTGGATGTATTTGTTTATAGTGACCTCAAACTCGCCTTCTGAATCAGTCTCGTCCCTTCCATAGTAAACTATCCTCTTTCTTTCGTCCATACATGTCACAGAAACCGTACAACCTAAATAGCATAAAATAAAACCAATAAACAATTAATTAATCTGTTCTGTTTCCATTTAACAAGTAATTTTGAATATATAATTGTGTAATATGTACAACAAAAGCCAAAATACATATCTTAAAACTTTATTTAAATTGACTGCTACATATGTTTATATATAATGATTATTGAAATACATTTTCTTATACTGGATGAAAAAATACAGTTCATATCACAAGTGTAGACTAAAATAAGACTGTTAATGTCTCGTAAGCAGATAGGATCCAAAAAATAGAAAAAAATATCCATAAAATCATGTGTGTACCTTTGATAGGTTTATGCCCGGCGACCCATTCATTCCACCCCTCGGTGCAATCCTGACAAAGCACTTTGCCGCCAACACGTATTACTCCGTCACCACCATTGCCGACCGGCTCCTCCCAACATTCCCCTACGTTCATCACCCCGACAACGACAACGAGCAACACTATCGACCAGATCATCTTCATCGTGTATTTTATCTATCGTTTTTTATGCAAAATAATTAAAATTTGTTAACTATATGTAATGAAGACGAGTAGTATAAGTTGCATATGTATATGTATATATAAAGCAGGGTATTGACCGATAATTGAAGTGGATGGCAACTACTTGTGACGTGCAAACCATAACCTATAGTTGTACTAATTTATCAATGATAATAATAATAGGTGGAAAATTGGAAATAAAAATAATTATTATATTTCTTTATAACTAATATATAATTTATCCTTTTATAAATTATTTAATAAAATCGGAAATTGTGATTTTCATTTTCTATTGTTTGTAATTCTTTATTGATTTCGTCTTTAAGCTAACTTCTACCTTTAAGTATAAGGTGACATTTATTTTTTAATAGGTGCTGAAATCTGAAGTTTGATTTCACTTTTGATTTTTAAGAGGTGGTGCTGAAGTCTGAAATCTAAATCAGTTAGACTGTTTGTTTTTGTAAACTGACAAACGTTTGAAGTCTGAATCAATAGTTTGCTTTTGTAACCAACAAACATATGAATATGTATAATTTCTGATTTCACTTCTCTTTATGTTCCCAAGATTCCTTTAATTCTTACTTCTCCTCCAGATCAAGCCTTCCATCTTCAATCTCCACCCTCATCCCACCACCATCAACCACCGTCCACCACCACTCCTTCTCTAAAATCCAATCCCCAAATCCACCTTTAAAATCGAAGCAAATCTCCATCGTGATGAAAATTACATGGACGAAAATACCTTGATTCACGAGGATAAAGGTGCACAACTATTGGTTTCACAGGAATGAAAACACACAATATCGAAAACCCACAGGAAAGAAAACCCTCTTGATTTGGATCTGATTTGGGTCGATTTGAAGCCACCAGAGGCGATGGAGGGCGAAGTCGATCGATTGAGACAATGAGGAGGGTGAAGTCTATCGATTGAGACAGTGAAGTCGATCGAATGATGAAGTAGAAATCGGTTCTCTGGATAGTCTTCAGGATTAAGAGAAAAATAAGTGGCTAGGTTATCACTTAATTTTTAAGAGGAAAATAAGGGATACGTAGCTTTGAAAAAAAATGAAAAACAAACGGTCTGAATTGCCTTATGTCTGACCGAATAAGACATAAGTGGTAAAATAAGAGCTTTTAAAAAAACAAAAGATACGATGAGACTTAATGAAATGAGAACCCAAAAATTTGTGAGATTTAATGTGAACCACTTATTTGATATAATTATGTTAATTATTAAAATAATATAAAAGGTAATTTAGTCAACTTATAAATGTATTTAATTAATTTATTCTCCCTATAAATATGAAATCTATAACTTCCATAAATAAAAAAATCATAAATTTTCAAATAAAACATTAATTGTTCATAATGTACTCTGTCCAAGTCATTGGAAAATACTTTTAGGAATTTTAGTTGTTTTTATTTTTATTTTTTTTGTTTTTAGCGTCATTATGTTTATAAGGTGATCACAATGTGTATCAAAGTCCTTACACAATACTTTTAGGAATCTTTAGTGTTTTTTCTCTTTTTGATTTTTTGTTCTTAGTGTTGTTGTGTCACATTGTATTCATAAGGTGTAAAAAAACAGGTGATCACATAGTGTAAAAAGTTAGGTGGTCACAATATTTAATTGAAACAATATATTTGATAGTGGTTCACATTATGATACTATAGATTTTTGGTTTTGGGTTCATCGAACATGCTTGATGGATATTCAAACTTAATTATCGATCACCGCCATTATCGTCGTCGTTTTTTGATTAAACCATCGAAGGATATCTTAATTTCATGTAAGATTTCTTATTAAAAAAATTAGAGGTTATGAGTATAATTTTTATAATATTAAATTGGTTTTTAATAATTGTTAGTAGAACATCAATATTTTCTGCTGATGTAACAGTGAATAATATAAGAAATTGTAAGGTATGTTTATAAAAAAAATTATGAACAATTTATTAAATGAGATTTGGTTATAAATAAGATACAAACAGTCTGACCGTTAATTAATACTGATATAATTTTTTTATTTAGTAAATTATATTTTTAACATTATATTCGATTTTCTTATAAATTTAACATTAGTATGTTAACGAATATTAAAAAAATGCAAAATATGATTTATATTACAATACAATAAAATATATTACATAAATAAAAATAACTTAACACATATAAAATTACATCATTGTTCATTTAAAAGTTGTTGAATTTGATGTTTGTACAATCTCCTTTGTGGTTCGGTCATTGTTGTGGGATTTATTTTCATCAATTTCATGATCATTTTTTTTATTAACCTAGATATCCAACCCGCTATGTGAGCCGACTAATCTCAGGACGACCACCCGCTTCGCGGGTAGTCCAGAGTCACCGCATTTGAACCTCCTTGGCCACAAGGGGATTTTTTTTATTCTTTCTTGGATTCGAACCTGGGACCTCCAGACACTTTTAACCTTTGGAGCCCAAGTTCAAACGAATCAGACATCACCCTTGTGGTTTTGATGATCATTTTTCGATTTTCTCGTTTGTTTTTTAGTTATTTTGTTTCCACAAATGATGTATGAACTTCTTCTGTCACTTGTATTTTTTTTCTTTTTCAGTATAGTCGTAAAAATAGATTCTTCATGGTTCATGGTTCACATGATAATTTCATGATTATCGACAATTCACAAGTTTCATGATACTTCACAGTTCACGTCTTACATGGTAATTTCATGACTCTTCATTCTTCACTTGGTTATATAAATTTTCCAATACGCGGAAGTTGGAATAAATATCAGATTTTGAGAGCAGTTCTCATTTAAAAACATTAATCTTTTTTCTCACTAAAACATCTGTAGAATGGTTTACTGATGATGCCTGCGATCTTATGCTTCAATACGATGAATTACAACATCAAGCTTCATCATCTGTAGGTACAAAGCAGTCAAGAAGCTATATGCAACGGAGCCATGAAAATGCAGATCAATGTCTATGCAAATGCTATTTCTTTGAAAATCCGATGTACAATGAAGACATATTTCGGAGTAGAATTTAAAATGAGGAGGCAACTATTTCTTCGCAAAGTTCAAGGTGTAAAAACTATGGACCCTTTCTTCTAAGAGTAATTTTGATTCTACCGCTAGACAAAGTTTATCACCTATTCAAAAGTGTATTGTTATAATGCGTACGTTAGCATATAGTGTAAGCAGATGTCATTGACGAATATTTACAAATTGGGAAAACAATGACGATAAAATGAGTCAAGAAGTTCATACAAGTTGTTATTGCCATGTTTGGATACGAGCATTTGAGAAGGTCAAACGCCATAGACCTTGAACGACTATTTTATATTGGGCAACAACGCAGATTCTCAGGTATGTTAGGAAGTATTTATTGCATGTATTAGCAATGAAAAAATTGTCTCATAACATGTTTAGGATATTATCTTACTGATAGAAAACATTAAAAACATTAAAAAAAATACATGTAAATAGATTAAAGTTATACGAAACACTAAAAATAAGTATTTTTTAATACATAATTATAAACATTTATTCATTGGAAAACATTTTATAAATTAAATTAAATATTTTATTTATTTAATTTAATTTAATTTATTTTATTATAATTATTTAATTAATAAATTATTTGATATTAAGTTATAATTAAAAAAATATTTAATTATAGTTTTGTTGTTATTTGGTTAAAATATATATTTTTATGAATAGATATCACTTGAAAATTTGATAAGAAATCATCGTAGTAAGAAGTAATCTATAATAAAAAATTGTATTATTTAATTTTGTGAATTTCTTTTTTACTGTAATCTCGCCTTCAATTTCATAGTGTTGGCTCCTGAAGGAAATTAAACATGGCGACGACATCAGGTTCGTCTTTTTCTACTTGCTCCTCAAATTTGTTCTTCTTTCCGGAATCTCTAATTTTTTCTTATGTTATTTGTGGTTCTTCTTGTTCTAATTACATCTTATGCTATATTATGGGACCTCGCATAGTTTAATATGCATAATTTTGTTTAACTCTCTTTAGGGTTTCGTGAGATATTGCAGTCGGCATTTGAATATTGAAACCCTCCATTGGCTTTGATAAGAATACGAAATTTGTCAATCGAATTGATTTCTAGTTCGTATTTTGTTTAATGTTTCTTTCTACTTGATTCAGATAGTGAGTTAAGATGTTGATGTTGGTCTCTAGTTTCGCCAATGGCCTATTAAGGTTTCTCTATTTCTAATGGAAAGGCATTTTGATCGTCAAACGATTTAAAAGTTTCCCATAAATATGTTCGAGAATCTTACCTAGTAACCGATGGTAAGAATCGAGAGTCCTACCGGGTAAGTGTAGGTCTTACCGGTTAGCGTTTACCGAGTAAATTGTTGCATACGATGTCGCTTTTATCGACTAAAATCTTACTTGATAAATTAAGTGATAATATCGAATTTTAATGATAAATATTTACAGGGTAAGTCTTTGGGTAAACGACCTATATTGAGTTGAACAAAATGTAGGTATCCACAGAAAATGGCCTTTTGAATTTCGTAACTCGTTTTATTTGTTGAAATGAGATCAAGTGATGATATCAATTTTCTCATCTTATTAACAAGTTCTGAATTATATCCCTGACTTCTTTTAAATGTTTAATGATTTAAAGTTTAGATTGACATCATGTGACACCAGTCTCATTTTATAAACCCGTGAGACCAGAGAATAATATTGAATCTTCATGGTAAAAACATTGTAAGAGTTTGTTTTTGTACATTTACAGTGTTTTTGATATGAAAGTTTAGTATGTTTTCGTTCGCAATTGGTCTCATAGGGCTCATGGAAACAAGTTGGTCTTAAGAGAACCCAACCCTTATGGGACGTTTGGTTTGATGGAATAACGTTTCTTTTCATTTATTTGTATTTTATTTTATATTTCATTTTCCATTTCCTGCTACATTACATGGCTTTTTAAATAACTAAAATAAAAAATGTTACTTGTTTCAACTGAACCCGCAATGTCTCATTTAAAAATCAGAAGAACAAAAAAGAATTCAGTTTGCATGTACAACGGGCCAAATAATCAATCCTTCATGGCCCAGCCCATAACCATCTGGCCTCAAATGTCCCGTAATTGGCCCGGCCAAACCGGTGCCAAACTAGTTCTGTCTTAACATTTCAGTTCTAACTTCCTATGCGAGTACTTAGGGGTGTTTGAGATTGCTTATTTGAAACAACTTATACTTTTCTACAAAAGTGTTTATTAACTTATTATAAGTTAGAATGATTTAACTTTTTCAAAAACTTCTTATTACCGGTTTGACACTGATATAAGTTGTTTATTCAAACACTCAAAAGTGCTTATTACCGGTGTCACACCAAAATAAGTCAATAAGTTGTTTTTATAAGCAATTCCAAATACCCCCTTAACCAGATTGGTCCCTCTTAATCGGTCGTCACTACGGTGTACATGGTTATACACAAATTTTCCCAATTTAAAAGGTAAGGTGATATATATATATATATATATATGTGTGTGTGTGTGTGTGTGTGTGTGTGTGTGTGTGTGTGTGTATGTATCAAAAATGAGTCGTCAAGTGTATATAAATGGTCTTCATATAATGATTGATCAGTCGTGAAATTCGACTTTATTTTCTCGTCAATCATCCCTCTTTATTGCATTAAAATGGTACAATCAAACAACATTGATGTGTTTTTATATTTTGCTAGGTGCGGAACACTTTGTAGCAAAAAAGAACAAACAGAGAATTTTTGACAGATTTACAGGACTATGGTGTTCCTAGCATATCTCACTCATCTAAGCTCAGATTTAAGTGATTCAAGATGATCTGAAAACACAACAGATAAGCCTATAATCTTCGTGTTTTGAGAAGTTGCAAAATCAAGCCTCATTTGAGCCAAAATGAACGCTAAAGTTTAGTGGCACAATGACAAAGTTCGTGGACATGTATGGTGCAGTCCCAAATGCGAATCCCTTCTTAATAACCTTCCTTAGGTTTTTATCGTAAGCAGCCCCTCCCCAATCTTGAAGCCCACTTCGTTAGCTACATTACATCAGCTTCATAAATTATTCTTCAGTACAAGGATTTATAACCAGGTTCTAAAGTGACACATCATCATAAAAAACTATATCTTAATCAAATAACAACAAAAAAGTACAATTACATACAATTTCTAATACTATTTACCGTTACATCAACAAAATAATAATAATTTGATATTAGTAATTACTAAAAACCAATTTCCTATTAAAAAATCATATTCACAGTCAACACAGTTTCTTAGTTAAATATTCTGCTTGTCAATTAGAAAACCATTAGAAATCCATTAAAAATCATTCAAGTGGATGGTTAGGGCTACCATAAACTATAAGAAGGGGAGGCCGATTTCCAATTTGTTTTTATAAAAATACTTTCCAAATACATTTGATTTGATTCGATTCGAAGGATTATCGAAGATTTAAAGATTGTTGATTTGATGGTAACCATGATTGAAGATTATTGATGATTGAAGATCCGAGTTTGATATAATGGAGGTTTGAGGTTTCTTTCAAGTAGAGATGGTCAAAAACTGGTCTCGGACCGGGCCCAAACAGTAACAATCCGGACCGGTCCCGGTCTCGTCAAAAATACTAAGCCCGGTTAAGGTTACTTGTATCCGGTTATGGTAACCGGTCCCGTCAAAAATACTAAGCCCGGTTATGGTAACTGGTCCCGGTCCAGGGCCGGGCTCAAACCGGTCGTATATTAAAAAAACATTTTCTTTTTATATATTTTTTAAAAAAATGATGATTTTTTTAAAATATTTTAATATTATTCTAGTACACTTTAAAATATCTAATTAGGCCAATCAAATACACTTAAAAAATATGTTTTATTGTAGTTTTTATAATTGGTTTTCAATCAAACACACTTAAAAATTACGTTTTGTTATAGTTTTTATAATTGGTTTTCAATCAAATACACTTAAAAATTACGTTTTGTTATAGTTTTATAATTGGTTTTCAATCAAATACATGTAAAAAATATGTTTTATTGTAAATTTGTAATTTGATTTTCAATCAAATACATTTAGAAAGCTAGAAATACATATAAAAATACATTTTTTTGAAAAAAAAATATGGGCCGGTCCCGGCCAAGCCTTGTTTTTGGATGAAAACCATAACCGGTCCTTAACTGGTTGTCCCAAACCGGTCCCAGTCGGTCCCGGGACGGGCCGATCCTAAGTTGGTCCCGGTCCCGATTTTCCGCCGGTCTCAGGCCAGGCCGGGCCCATTTGGCCATCTCTACTTTCAAGTATTGTTTTTTTAGAAAATCATGTTTATTAATTGTAGTTCAGTTTTAGAATTAGGTTTAAGTTATTTGTTCTTGATATTGTTTGCTATTGAAAGTATTGGAATATATTTCTTGGATAAATTTTGTAGCTTTTTATTTAATTTAAAGTAGAGGATGTTGATTTCGTATTCATGATATTTTGTCAAGTCATAAAGTTTCTAAGAATTATTTATTGAGAATAATACGTGACAAAAATATTGTTAGCTTTGAATGATTTCATATTTTACGTTATTTCAGTCATAAAGTTTCTATTTTTATTCGTTTGAGAGTTTGGTATAATTCACAATCTAAATCTTTTGAAATAGTGTTATTTGTAATAATCAGATTTTGGGTTTTAGTTAGGTTATCTTTGAGCTTAATCGATAAATTGAGTAGTCAATCTTTTGTGACACATGTGCTTTCGGTTTTAACACAAATCATTAGCTTACCACTGATTCCTCGATAAGAACGATACACGACTTACCCATTTACTGGATCGAGTTAGGTTTATAGATTTAAGTCTTGTTGTGCATTTCAACGACGTGTGCAACAATGATGAAGTTACATCAATCTTTGTTGAGGATTCAATGAAATATGAGCGACATAGAATTGAAAGTAAGTTATGTGCTTGTTATCTTCATGAATGTGAAAAGCAACCATATAAGATTTTGTTATGCACATAACTCATCAAGAAGATCGGAGGTGAAAAACGCTTTGATGATTGTGAAATTGAAGAAAGTCAAATAATGTCATATGACAATTTTGAAGATAACGTCATTATGGAAGTACAAGAACGTGATATGGTTTCGGCAACAAGAGGTACTAGTACTAGTGATGGTTGTGATGATATAGCATCAAGTCTTAAAAGTCCACGTCGAGAAGAAGGATTACAAGTGTTTGAATGTCAATAAAGTGATCCCGTGTCGTGAACCACTGGAAACTGTTGTTCATGATTTAGTGATGAAGCTTTATATTTCACAGATGAGTCTGATTTGGCAATTGGTCAAGAAATTGAGAACAAATAAGAGGTGAGATAAAAGTTGAACGATATTGTCCTAAAAACTTGTTATGAAATTGTAACACTCACATTTCTCGTGAATTATAAATAATTGGAATTACGGGATTTTCGTGGTTTTGATTTTTTTTTTCAAATGTTGGGAAATAATGTTTCAACTTTAAATATTCTTCATTGGGTTATTCTAGGTTGAGTCAGAATCGGATTAGACAAATTTTGGAGTTTCAGGAGGTCCAAGTGACTTCCTGGGCGGCTTAAGCCGCGAGAAAAAGTCTCCCAAGCTTTTATTTAGGTCGACCACAACATACATACCTAAAATTTGGATACAGTAGCCGAGGCTACTCACAGGGCGCCTTAGGTCGCATGGAGCAAGTCACCCGAGTATGTGGGGCATGTGAAAGGGTCGCCTGAGATGTGTGTGCACGGGATCAAGGGTCGTGGGACTTGGGGCTAGGCGCCCTATGTCGCCCTAAAAGTGGTTGGGGCTTCTATGGTCGACTTTTGCCTCAAATCAACACGTCTCTTGGAAAGAAACTCATTTTAACTTTTTTTCTACTTTTCTTAACCACTCTCAACCTTTCTCTCATTTTACCCTTCTCTCTTCATTCCTCTTCTCTTGTTGGATCTTTGCATATTGTTGAGCATTATGGAGGAGATCTAACCTAATGGCTTCAAGATATTTTGATGGGATCTCCACATTCGTGAAAAGGTAAGATTTTTGGAAGTTTTGCAAAATATTTAAGGTTTTGCCATGGATCTGATATCGGGTTGTCCTTGGTACACTCTAGGTTTGGTTGTGATTTACATAAAGTTTTCTAGAGAGAATGTTTGTGGATCTAAAATTTTCACCATTCTAAGTCTAATATTTGGATGATTTGGACGAATCGAAATGCGTTGGTCTTCAACAAACCCGGTAAAAACCCGATGGTAATTTACAAGGATATTGTGCTTTTTTCTTTTAATTGGATTAGACTCAGATCGAAGTCTTGTAATTCTCTTGATTGGAATGTTTGGTGTACCAGCCCTTTAACGGCTCTTTTGTATGTGCTAGCATCTTGCTAGCCTCGGCGGTTTCTTAATAAAATTGCTGTTTCTAAAAAAAAAAATTCACCATTCTAAAAGTTAGATGAGTTCGAAACCTACGTTTAACTTAACCTAGTAAGGTGAGTTCAAGTTGATTTGTGAAAACTTTGTACATGTAAAAATGTATATTTTGAAGTTGTGAAGATGTTTTCTTGATATTTATCAAATGTATTGATTATTTGATCTATTTTGCATCTTTAGTATATTTGAGTTATAAATCTTGTGAAAGACCCATATTTGGGATTTTGAGAAATTTTGATAAATGAAATCGTATTGAGTTTGTTCTCTTGATGATTTATTGTATAAACAATAATTATTTGACGATTAATGCACTTTTAGTATATTTTGTTTTATAAAGCATTTTGGAAATGCACATTTTTGTGCTATGAAGCATTTTCGAAATATAAAAATGCATGGTCTCATTTGGAAAATGATTTGCCTAAACAAAATGGAGTTTTTGAGTCAATCATACTTCATAGCATGTGTTTGCATAGACATGGGTTAAATGCGTTCTATTACTCATAATTGACTTCTATTTGAGTAGTCAAATAAGTATGGTATTTTTGGCTTTTTTTTTTGCCCATTTGGGTTTTGTGGACAATTGTACGATTTAATTTTGCTCATTGATTGAGCTTAGGCATGATTTACATTTACTGCATTTTTATTTTGAGAATTACATGTTTTATGCACGTTGGTCATTCAATTGGGATCATGTAAGTTAGATTGTAATGCAATTGATGAATATGCATAGGAGTCGTTTTGTTGGTTTGAAAATGGGATCATTATCCTTATTTTGTAGCTTGACGTCCATATGAGCAATAGACCTAGAGTGGTTGAGTTTGACGCCTATACGTACAGTAGACCTAGAATGGTAAAACTTGGTTTTTTCCATAAAACGATATGATCTTTAATTTGGGATAGAATGGTGTTGCAATTCTTTGATGGTAATTTTTAAGTTTTAAATATATTTATTTTTAAAATAAATATATATAATCTGTACTATATTATAAAGCATTTGACAAAAACTCTTAAAAACCACTTTTATGCATAAAGTACTGTTTATTAATGCATATTACTTAAAAATCAAGATTGCAAGTAGATTGTACGTAAGTACAACTTATTAAAGCTCGATATTTGAATTCGTGTAACTAACTGCAGATAAACATAATCAAATACAAGATAAACATCTCATTTTAAATATAAAAAAATCTAAAATATAATTAGGATAATCATTGAGTTCTAACATAATTTAATTATTATCTTTATAAAATGTTATATTATCAAACCAAAATTAAATTATTTCGTTATTAAACTTAAATTAAATTATAATAAAAAATAAATTAAAGAAATTACATAAAAATGAAAACTTTTAAACAGTTGATTTGATATTAACATTGATATATATTTTTTTAAATTTTTATGATATCTTTAAATTTATATTTTATTTAAAAATAAAATTATTATTGTTTTCTTAAAACACATAAAATCGTATTATAACATCGACAAAGACAAATAATAAAATAGAACATTAAAATCGAGATGTGTCTCGTTGCATTGTGCGAGTACTCTTCTAAAAAACGATAATTATTAAATAGTTAATTTGATATTAATATCGATTTTATTTTTTTCAATTTTTTATGCTATCTTCAAATTTATATTTCATTCAAATAATAAAAACATTATCGTTTTCTCAAAACCACATAAAATTGTATTATATCGATAGAGACAAAAAAATAAAAAGTAAACATTAAAATGAAGATTTATCTCGCTGCATTGCGCTAGTACCCTTCTAGTATATTATAAAGTATTTGACAAAAACTCTTAAAAATCATTTTTTTTTATGCATGAAGTATTATATATTAATGCATATTACTTAAAATTCAAGATTACAAGTAATTATGCATAAATACAACTTATTAAAGCTCCATGTTTGAATTCTTGTAACTAACTGTGGATAAACATAATCAAATATAAGATAAACATCTCATTTTAAAATATAAAAAATCTAAATATAATTAGGATAATTATCAAGTTCTAACAAAATAATTAATTATTATCTTTATAAGAAAATATATTATTAAACCAAATATAAAAAACTTCATTATTAAAGCTAAATTAAATTATAATAAAAAACTAAATTAAAAAATTACACAAAAATAGGAATTTTAAATAGTTAATTTGATACTAATATCGATATATTTTTGTCAAATTTTTATGATATCTTCAAATTTATATTTTATTCAAAAATAAAAAACATCATTATTTTTTCAAAATCACATAAAACCATACTATAACATCGATTGGGATAATTAATAAAATAAAATATTAAAATCAAAATGTATTTCGCTGTATTGCGCAAGTACACTTCTAATATAAATAATACATAAAAACTGATATTTAAATACAAATTAAAAGAACTTGTAAAGAATAAAAAAATAGTAACTTTGTTTTGTTTTTTTGGTAAAGAAAAAAAAAACACACACATACACCAAACTTTTATACATACTAAAAAATGTTTGACCAAAACCAAGGCTTGTAGATTACTCTTTATTTCAATTTTAATCAAGTGATAAGCTTGTGAACTAAAAGCACCATATATTATTTAAAAGTCAGAATTACCCTTTTAATATCATTGATATTACATTTATGATAGAAGGGTAGTTTTGTAATTCTTTAAAGTTTTTCTTTAGATCCTTCAATACTTCAAGTCATCATCGCCACCAATTTCTTTAATTATTTATTTTATTGTTGAAATGATTGCAATATAAAATGTACGTCCGATGTATATGAATTATCGTATGATGACTTTCGGTTTTTCGATTAATCAACAAGCGTGTGTTTCATGTTGTGATGTACGTGAAATAGATATCTTTGTATTTTAAATTGTTTTTATTTATTTATATATTTTCTTTTCGAGTAATGTGTATGTATGCATGTATGTATGTATGTATTTTGTATGCAATGTATATGTATGTATATACCATATACACACACACTTGTGTATATTAGTGACTTACTGTTTTGGAAAATCTCATAGAACTACTTAAATTCATGTAAAATTAAAAATTAAAAATTAAAAAAATTAAAAAATTAAAAAAGAAAAGAAAAACCATTTTTATCAAATTTATAAGAAAATGATATAAAGAGTGTAAAATTGAGATTAAATCTGTTGAGTCTCTACTCACTATTTATTCCGATCTTCAGAGAATTCATGTTTGAATCTTTGTGCACGGGAATGAGAGTAACACGTTACAACAGAAGTCAAGCCTTAGAGTGGAGTCACATGAGTTAACATAGCATTGAAATTAAACTTCGATGTCATAACACGACATAACGAGTTATTTAGAACTATGTATATAAGGGTCTTCTTTTAAGAACCTTGCAATATGTGAGATCCAATATAAACCACAAATAATATTAAATTAAGAGTTAAATTTGGAAATGAATAATTTTGGTGATTTAAAATAAAAATTATATAAAAGTTAATGTAAATATTTTGTATTTTTTTGCTCTTTCCTATTTCCCCTCTCATCAACAACACAATTTAAAAAAATAGTACTAAAACAAGTAACTTAACACATTGTGAAAATCAAATAACTAAACTTAAAGTTAATATGATTGTTGAGTTTCTATTAATATGTACGTTAGATGATTACACCATTACGTACCCTCTTGATATACATATATTTTAAATATATTTTCAATCTCTATATAACTCATTCAGTAATTGTAAACACACACACACACATATATATATATATAGGGTTTATTTCAAATACAACCTATCGTATTTGTACAACCAATGCAACCCAATAAATTAAAATATTTATGAAAATGATTAGAGTTCATTTATTATGATTTAAATATTTATGGAATATGAATACGGTTCATTAATTATGATTAATACTTTATATTATGAAATAATCAAAACCTCTATAAAATCACATATTAATCAAATGAAATGGACGGTTGAGATTGGGTTGTATTGGTTGCACAAATGACAAGGGTTGTATAATAACCAACATCTCTCTCTCTCTCTCTATATATATATATATAAATTGAGAAAATTAATTGAATGTACAAAATGATTGATGGTGAAAAGAATAGACTAGAGAAAACAACATTTTCAAGGTTTGGAGAGTATTTTTGTTATATCAAAGTATCAACCCGACCAACTCGTATAGTTTGAGTTGGATTAAGTTGATATTTTTCAAACCGTAAACAATGAGTTAGGTCATTCAAATGTTTTTAGCCAGATGCATGTTATTTTCTAAAATGCGATACATGTTATTTTCGAAAAATATAATTAAAAACATTAATTATAAGGTTTCGATAAAATTTATTGTATAAACAAATTTTTTTAAAATTTTCTCTTAAAAATTTAATATAATTATTAATTAAATAATACAAGAGGGAGGAACTTGTTATGAAACGAGAAATGAATTTACTGGTTACTTCTTGGAATCGGGGGTGCAACTTTAATTAAAGGATGATGATCATCACCATCCTTAATTCTCTCTCATTCTCTCTCTACAAAATGAATAGATACAACTTCCTGTAAGTATATATACACATTCCACCATTACAATCCACAGCATCCACTTTCCCTTTCCTCATCTCTCCGATGATGCTGTAAAGCCAACATTTGTTTATTTGGGTTATAAATACCCACATAATTCTATCGATATTCTTAATTCTTTTGATAGAATAATTCGTGAAAAGTAATTTTCTTGGTTTTAATTGATCAAAAGAACGCCGGTAAAGACTGGAAATGGGGTTCTTGATCGTTCTGTTGGTGGCAGCCGCTGCTGCCGCAGTGGTGAAAGGCGGTGTCGGTGGGTTTCCGGCCAGGGTTCTTACTTTGGAAAGGGCTTTTCCGGCGAACAAGACGGTTGAACTTGAAGTCCTCAGAAAACGAGACCGTGTGAGACACGCCCGAATCTTGCAAAGCTTCTCCGGCGGCATTGTTGACTTCGAAGTCGTCGGCACCTCCGATCCTTACTACGGCGGGTAATTTCATCAAAACCCCATAAAAAACTGTCCTATTTTTTCACCTTTTTTGGTGTTTAATCTTTATTAAATAACTTCAATTTTATAATTTCTATACCCACCGATTTCGAGTTCTTAATTCACATTTATTTTAGGGAAAATTTGTGGGTCTAATTAAATATGCAGTATTGTCGGTGACAACATGTTCTTATGAATATGGTGGTCGTATTTGTCTGGAATTTCTTGTAAAGGGGTTACCTTAATTTAATTTTTCTGGTAGGACAATGGGTGTCTCTAGATTCTTGATCATACTTCTAAAGAAACTTAAAATATTAGATTTTGGCATTCATTACTACAGTTGATACATTTTGACCTTTTGATTTCAAACCTATTTAGGGCAACTTATCTTACTGAGTGAGCAAGAGAAGGTCCGAGAATCTTACCCGGCAAGGGGCGTAGCAACGACCTAGAATCTTAAGTAGGTGAGGGAAAAAACTCTTACCTAGAATCTTAAGTAAGTTTTAGAAAAAACTCTTACCCGATAAGCATTTACATGGTAAAAAAAAACTTACCAACAATCCATTTTGATCCATTTTGATGGCCGAAAATATTACCTGATAAGGAGGTGAGAGTGGTAGCCTTGCTAATAAGCACGTACCTGGTAAGTGTTTGGTAAACGGCCCTACATGTTTCAGTTTTTGTTGGTTGTTGTAAACTTTAATGGGGTCATTGACTTTTTCTAATAGAAACTACATAATTCAGAACAATTATGAAGTTTGAGAAGAGATTGTTTGACTTGAAAATTCAAAATCTGTATTTTCTTTTGGATCAAGAGTATGCCTTTACTACCATCCCAACATAAATGTGTACGACCAAATAACTGTGCATCCTGTATTGAAATAAAGTGTCATATTAACTTTTTAATATGACAAACAAATTTTCAAATAATGTCATAATAAAAGGCTAATAGGGCGTCCAAAAAAAGTGCCAAACTTATTGTAACACATTTATATAAGTCGCACAATTATCTGGTCCTATAAGTCATATCAAGCAATCTATAGACATAATATGATGTCCTATAAAACCGTCTTTTTGTAGTGCTACCTTTGCAAACTTCCCTTTCCTCGGTGCTTTTGCCTTTTGGGATGTGGCGTGGACTATATCCCCAAATGTTCGTGTTTTTTTTAAAGTATATAATATTTATATACAGGCAAACTGCAAATGAACTCACACACAATCTTCACCTTTGATGAGGTTTGAACCCCTCACAATCCAAGAAGCAGGGTTCTATCAGTAACCTAGATACCGCTAGGCCAAATGCCCTTTGGGCTTTGGTTGTTATTGTTATGAATTTGATGAATCACTTATGACGTAATTTATTTCTGTTACTTGTTTCCTTTTAGACTTGTACATATATAAATGCATAGTATCCTCAATTGTGGGCACTTATTATTATTCTTCGTATTTTGGTTGTGCTGTAGGTTGTACTTTACTAAAGTGAAATTGGGTTCGCCACCAAGAGAGTTCAATGTTCAGATTGATACCGGAAGTGACATCTTGTGGGTCACTTGCGATTCTTGCAGTGATTGTCCTCGATCTAGTGGATTTGGTGTATGTTCCTTTTTCTTGTTTGTTTGGCGATTCGAAACTGAGTAAATGCCATGTTGTAATAGCCTCCTAAAAAAGCCCGTTTCTTGTTCATAGGTAGCTCTCAATTTCTTTGATGCTGAAAGCTCTTCAACGGCTTCTCAAGTATCGTGTTCAGACTCCATATGCTCTTCGATGGTTCAAACTGCAGATGCATCATGTTCTGATCAAACCAATCAATGTGGTTATAAGTTTCAGTATGGAGATGGTAGTGGAACATCCGGTCATTATGTCACGGATTTGTTGTATTTCGACACAATCGTGGGCCCTTCCATGGTTGCCAACTCTTCAGCTTCCATTACCTTCGGGTGAGCTTCTTGTCCGTTCTTTCGAAGTTTTCTTGAAAATGGTTGTCCATCAAGTGTCTGGAAAATTGCTGACTGAATCAGACTGAGTCAGAAAGCAACCCCTTCTTTACTGTGTCAGAGTGTGTTGGTAAACATCACTTATGGAGTAAGCACCTCTTACCCAGTAAGAGGCGGTCAAATGTTAGTAAACAACCCCTTAGGTTTGTGTGGAGACTTTGATGATCTTCTTGGACTAATAAAAAATATACAAGAAGGTGTACCCACAAAAATGATTGCTAGAAGTTGAACATGCCCCAGAAAAGGAGTCAAATATCATGCTCGATGAAACCTTAATGATCTTGTTTAATTAAGCAATTCACATGTGAATGGTTGAACTTCCTGTAACTATCTACATATGGTTTGTGGTGTTGGCAATAGGTGTAGCACCTATCAATCGGGTAGCTTGACTAAACCAGATAAGGCGGTCGATGGGATTTTCGGTTTCGGGCAACGTGGTCTATCTATCGTGTCACAACTGGCATCACGTGGGATTACTCCGAAAGTATTCTCGCATTGCTTAAAAGGAGATGGAACTGGTGGTGGCAAGCTTGTCCTTGGTGAGATTTTGGCTCCGACTATGGTTTATAGTCCCCTTGTCCCATCGCAGTACGTATTATCTTGAGTATTAAAACTTTTCAACTTTTTCTAAGTCATGAGTTTTTGGTTTTTTTAATTGACATCATGTTTTTTTAAATAAGTGTCCACATTTCTATTTTAGTTTGTCACAAAATAAGTGTCACATTTCGAAAGTAAGTGCCCACTTTCCAATTCTACCCTTGGTTGATGAAGAAATTCATTCTTGCCTCTGTTATTAAGGGTACAATTGTCATTTAGTTTATTTAATAATGTAACAATCACATTTTTCTAGAACTAGTCTTTTTCGTTATGGACATTTATTTTGGGTGAGTACCAAAATGGAAACAGTGCAAGTGTGATGGTTTCTGATCTTGAATTTTCAGGCCTCATTACAATTTGGATCTACAGAGTATTGCGGTCAACGGGCAGATACTACCGATAGATGCAGCCGTTTTTGCAACATCAGATAACCAGGGTACCATTGTTGACACTGGAACAACTTTGACATACCTCGTTGCAGAAGCATTTGATCCTTTTGTCAATGCTGTAAGTTTTAGCTCGTCTTCCGCCATTTACAGATTCGGTTTGAAATAAAAAAGCATGAACTCGACATAATTTCTTTTGGGCCATACCACATTCGATCTTTTAGGCTTCAGTGATCATATGAGTTGGTTCATCAGACTTTTAGGGGGCGTTTGATTTGAAAAATGGAATTTGGTGGAATTGGAATCCATCAAAGGAATTTGACTTTAAGGGAATTGATATAGAATTTGATGGAATTTCACCCTGTGTTTTGTTGGTAGGAATCTCTCAAAAGAATTGGAATCTCCATCTTTGTTTAGTGGTGTGGGGGTGGCAGCTGTGACATCAACAGTAGTGGCATGCTGTTGGGAGTGGGTGGGTGGTGGCAAGGGGTGGGGTGGGGTGATAGCTGTCAGGATGACAGGAGTGGCATGGTGGTCGGTGGGGGTGGCGACGACAGTAGGGGCATGGTGGTCGGTGGGGTGGGCATGGCAGCTAGGGGTGTAAACGAGTCTAGCTTTTAACGAGCTATTCAAGCTTGAGTTCATTTACATCGAGCTTGAGCTTAATAATTCTCGAGCTCGAGTTGATCTCGTATAAAAATAAAGGTTGCTTAACTTAACAAGTCGAACTACATCACACCGATGTTTGCCTCGACTCGTTTGAAAGCTGGATTAAACTTTATGAGTCAAGCCGAGCTGTTCGAGCATACACTTTTTTTGAGTCAAAACATTTTCATACATTTACAAATTATATAATCAAAATATGAAAAATCATCGCACTTGAGCCAATAAACGAGTTAACCGATCTCGAGTTCGAGCTCATAAACGAGCATTGAGCTCTAACTCAAACATTGAAAAAAATATCCGAGCTCAAGCTTGAGCCTCACTTTGAAAAGGTTAATCGAGCTCAACCCGAGCTCGAGCCTGATATTATTTTTTCGAGCCGAGCTCCAATAAGCTGCTACTCGACTTGACTTGTTTACACCCCTAGTGATAGCTGTAACGACAACAATAGTAGCATGGTGGTCAGTGGTAGGGTGTGGTTGTGACGGCGATAATGGTGGTGGGTGAGTGGGGGTGGGCTGGTGCGCGTGAAATTGAAAGGAGTGTGGTAGGGGTGGGTCGGTGGCGATTGTGCTGACGAACAACAGTGGTGTTGGTGGGGTGGGTAGTGTTGGTTAAATTGGATGCAAAGGTTACTTTTGTCTTCTAAAACCAAATTACAAAATCCGTTACATCTGACATGGGATGGTATTCAGTTCATTTACTTTTACCAAAGAATGATGGAATCATTAATCTATGGAATTTAAAGGATTCCATCTATTTCAAGAAGTGAACCAAATAAAGGAATTGGATTTTGGTCAAAGGAATTTACCATTCCAATTCCCTTGAAATCCCATGGATTCTATGAACCAAACAACACCTTAGCATTTTGGTAATTTGTATTGAAGTGTGTTAAAAGTCTCATATCGGCTAGACTTGGACTATTTCCCCCCTGTATATGTAGGAACTTCCCTTGCTCTTTTGGAGAATACTGCCATATGGCAGACCGACAATTACTAGCGATTCCGGCTTCACCAGACGAGTTATAGTCTGCAATCCAAACCGAGGACGGGTTTTTGGAGTTAGTCCACCCTTGTGGGATCGTGACCCCTTGTCCTGGCCATTGTAGCACGTGTCTCCTAGGGGCATAAGGGGTATGATGACTTGACGTCATCCTCGCCTTCCTGTGGCTTATCACCGGCAATTTTGTAATATATATTCATATGGTATCAAAGCCAAGGTCTACAACTTTAGGGACTCGACATGGGGCAATTTGTACTCGTCTAACCCCCTCTCGACACTCTAGGACAATCTATGCCCGTTTAGCCTATGTTGGAGGTGCCGTGTTAAGAGTCCCAAATCGGCTAGACTTTGATTATTTCTCCACTATATGTACTCGGTAAGACTAACGTATCTACAACTACATCCCTGGGATGTCAAGAGGGGGTGTGAATTCGAGGCTGAATGGTTAAAGCGCGCAACCGGGTAAATTCGTAGGTTCGATTTGGAACCTCCCTTCTCTCCTAGGGGGTTCTTTTGGAGAATAATCTAATGAGGTTCTACATATTTCACATGGTATCCAGAGCCAAGGTCTACAACTCTAGGTACTTGATACAACGGGCAATTGGTACCCGTCTAGTCCCCTTCGACACTCTGGGACAATCGTTGTCCGTCTAGCCTTTGTTGGAGGGGGTGTGGTAGAGTTCCACATCGTAATTCAATCTAAGCTTCATTAGTTTGCAATTTGTGGGCTAGTTAACCAAAAATTACCCTGTAAATTTTTTATCACCAAGATGCTCATCTATACAAATTTTCTTTATAGAATCCGACTAATTGACTTTTCAATTATCGTATTTGGAGAAAATTCAAAAAACACTTACAGTTCGTAAGAATGGGCGATTTGGGACAAATTGTGTGAATGTAAATGCCAAAATACCAAGAACTCGGCAGCCATTGTCCAAAATCGCCCATTCCTGAGAAATTTATCATTCTCTTTCGCATTTTCACAAGAACAACGGTCCTTTTGCAATGAAAAACCATGTATGATGGCACGAAAAGTCAATAACTCCATAATATTATATCCCTCTGCTCTAGCATTCTCGGACCATGGGGCTAAGTGTTTGCTTCTTGTTTGCAGATAACTGCTGCTGTTTCGCAATTAACAACCCCTGTCTTATCGAAGGGCACTCAATGTTATTTGGTTACATCAAGGTGCCTCTCAAATGCCGGTTTTTATTCGTTTCATTTTATATCCATAGCCATTTGGACCTCTAAGTGATTGTTATTTGCCTCATAAAAGCATAACTGGGATTTTCCCGGAGGTTTCATTGAACTTTGCTGGCGGTGCGGCCATGATTCTTAAGCCGGAGAACTACCTTGTACATGGGGATCCCGTTGTGAGTTTTCTTAATATTGTCTGTTTATTACTCCCTATGTCCCAAAATAAATGTCCACAGTGAAAAATGCATACAGTCTTGGAAATGTGTAATTGGTACACTTTTTAGTTAAGTAAAAGACACTTTTACCTTTGATGATAGAGGGGATGATGAAATCCTCCATCTAATAAAGGACACTTATCTTGAGATGAATGGATCCAAGTGCAAATCATAAGGCGCCCAATTGGGCTTCGCTTAAATGGTTGGAACTTGGTCAGTGGTTCGGTAGCGAAAGTTTGACTTGCTCGTGTCTGGTTTATTGGGTCCTCAAAACGAATGGTGTACCGTAAGGCACGATGCTAATATCTATTGAACCAAATGCTTGCAGGATGGAGGTACCCCATGGTGCATTGGCTTTCAGAAAGTTCAAAATGGGGTTTCGATTCTTGGAGGTCAGTTAAAATAGCATGGATTTTAATTTTTGACAATGTTCGTATATGTAGAGTGATTTAGATCTTTTACGTTGTAACATACACCTTCATACATACATAGTAAAAGACTATTCTGCCCTTGAAAACCGACAACGCCCTCGGATTCTCACCGGTTCTCTCTTATTCCTCTTGAGGATCCTGTGTTTAAAAGATGCCAATATTTTGGACATTTTGACATAATGTTTATCTGTATATGCATCAATATACATGCTCCGTAGGTTCTCAATTTTTGTGTGGTTTTCACGTGAACCTGAGCCTATCTGCATATATATATATATATATTTCTAATAGCTATAGTACAAAACTTCTAAGAATATATATATATATATATATATATATATATATATATATATATATAGATTCTTAGAAGTTTTGTACTATAGCTATTAGCCGTTCGGGATGCTGGACTTATTGAATATATTTTTGTTCCAGATCTTGTTCTTAAAGATAAGATCTTCGTTTATGATTTGTCGAAGAAACGAATTGGATGGACTGATTATGATTGTAAGCATGATCCTCCCCCTTATATTCATTTTCTTATAGAATGACCTCTTACCGTCTTCTTCGATATCCGTTCTTCAGGTTCGACTGATGTAAATGTGTCGATAACTTCCAGTAAGGACGAATTCCGAAATGCAGAGTTGAGCGGAAGCAGTTCATTGATAACCACTAGTGTTCTTGGAGCTCTTCTGTTCCATCTAATAGCATTAACGCTTGGATCGTCACTATGGTAAAAACCAGATCAATGTCGTCTAGAGTTATTGACCCTTTTAACCATCGTATTTAGTTTTTTCGTTGCAAACTAACCATTGATGTTTATAATCGTTGCAAACTATAACCATTGATTTTGTATAAACGCAAAATACACCGTAGTTTGCAAGATCGAGCAATTATAGACAAATTGTGAAAATGTCGAAGCAAAAAAACATGCGGTTTTAGGTACTATTTGTGTTCAGAATTGTTCGTTCTTGCAATATATGACGGTCTTTTTTTTGCATTTTTACAAGTATAATTGTTTATTTACGATGAAAAGTCAAGTACAATGGTTCAAAAAGTCAATAACTCTGAAACACTCGTGTTTCTATGCATTGGTTGTTTCGGCTGGCACAAAGCGAAAGATGAAAAGTGGCCCTTGCGCTTGGCTGTAAGAGAGGCTTAGGCTTCTTAAGGCCGAGTGCGAGTAAGGAGGTCCAAGTTGTTTTGCGGCAAGTAACTGGTGGGAGATTGTTGATGTGTAGAATTGGGTTTTTGATTTTGAGGTTGATTAGTGTCGATGGTAACGTCGTTGGGTATTCGTTTACGTGGTTTTAGTATTGGCTTGAAATGTAATTTATTCGCAAAGACAGATGAACGTTTTGTTTCCACCAAACTGTTGATTACTAATAACTTTGTTGATTGTAACAACCTATAGAAAGTGAGATTTGTAAGTTGTTTGTAAACCTTAAGTTGTAGGCTACTAATAACTTTCAGTTTTAAGTTGGGTCAATCCGTTATTTTGGCTTAAACTTTAGGGCGTATGAACTCAAAACCTTAGACAACTCTAATTCGCTTTCTTTAAACCTCATATTGGTTTGAACTTGAGCTCCAAAGATCAAAAGTGTTTGGAGGTTCCAGGTTCGAATCCAAGGAGGAATAAAAGTCTTTTTGTGATCATGGAGGTTCAAATGCGGTGACTCAAGCTACCCGTGAAACAAAATGGTTGTCTTAGATTAGTCGTTTGCATAGTGAATTGGATATTTAGGTTAATAAAAAAAATCGTTTTCTTTACATGTAGAACATATAAAATAAAAAAACAACAATAAAGAAATGGATATTGATGAAAATATACTCATGAGCTTAGCACGTGGGTAACGTAAAAGGTTAATAACGTTAGTGATAGGGACCATATTTGTAGCAAATTCAAAATAGAAAAGAATTTTTTGTAATAAATGAATTGTAGGGATTGTATTCACAAGATTTGTAAACCATGAGAACGATTTATGTGATCTACTCTTTTCCTTTCTTTTTTTCTTTTTAAGTAATATCTATATGCAACAAAATTCATATACATATCACATTCATCATAATTTGTGAGGTTTGAGTTGTTGACATCTACAGAAGTTTAGATCTACTAATAACCTAAATACCGTTAGATCATTGCCTTTTCATCGGTTATTTATTTTTCTTCCCCTTAAATTTTTAACATTTAAGATGGAAGACGGAGGTTAAAGAAAAACCTAAAAAATGAAAAATAAGGAACATCCTGATAATCGTGCATCTACATTGTATGCACATGTGTATATAAATAATTGAAGTTGAATTTTTGTTTCTATGCACATGTACATAGCGTCCAGATGAATGGTTACCAGATAAATTGCTTACAAATAAGTGTATACACTTATACATAACGTCCAAATAAACAGTTATCAGAGTATTCCATGGTTTTTCATTGTTTTACGGTTTTCCCTTAACCTAAGATTTAAAAGTAAACCTGTGCAATTAATAATGTGACATGCCATCGAGTGAGATATGGCGAGTATTTGGTAAGTAAATATTTCAATCCGTCTTTAATGATGTTGTATGATTTTAATTGATCAAATTCATAAATTTAAAATGGATATAAAATTCTGATGATTTGATTAAGAGGTAAACAAATATGAAATAAATTCATAAATTCAGAATGATTAAGTGGTCAAAATGATTAAGAGATTCTCATGATCTAGTGCAATATGAAATATAATTGTTTACAATAAAATTATGACGCTAAATGGTTAAGGATAACCCATAATACAAAATCATTCATATGGTTTTAGAACCATTAAAAGACAAACTTTTTTTATCACACAATATTCACCTCTTAACAATTCAGAAGGTAGCTCTTAATGAAACTATTAAGAGGTAAACAAATAACCCAAGATTTTTCTTAGAACTTCTATCTTTTATCTATTAGTTTCTTAAACAATAAAACAATTAGGGGCTATTTGACAATTGTCGAATTAGTGCAGAATGATTAAGTAGTCAGAATGATTAATAAACTCTCATGATATAGTGCAAAATAAAATGTAATTGTTTGGTAATTGTGTACAATGAAATTAGGGCTCTTAAAAGTTAAGAGAGATCCATGATACAAAATCATTCAGAGAGTTTTAGAACTATTAAGAGGCAAAAAAATTTTACCAAACAAGATTCACCTCTTAACGATTCAGATTTTGCTTGTCAATTGAACTATTGACAGGTAAACAAACAATCCTTAAAATATTGTTTGATTATTATAAGTTTAAATAAGATAAGCATGTGGAAACTACGATTAATATTTGATTTTAATTATATTTATTTCAGATAATCATTTCTTTATATTACTATCAAAATTCAAAAAGGCTGTAGAAGTATCACCGTTACATGCATTTAAAAGATCGTTTGATGAGACGATAGATGGAACCCAAATCACCGTTTCCACTTTCCATGCAAAAATCGCCTTTGCAATTTCTTATTAATTCATAATCTTACCTTAAAAAACGCATGATTTCTAAGCATATTTGGTCTCTGTGTTTAATTCCCAAAATCAATTCCATCAGCAATACGCAGATTCATTGTTTCTCATCCATCTCTACGACTCTCTATTTCTGACCGGAAAATTGCAATCGATAGTGTAACAATGGCATCATCGTCACCGTCGTTGATTGTCCCTGCGTCGCTGTATGTAGGGGATTTGCATCCGGAAATCAACGATATACAATTGACCAATGCATTCTCAGACTACAAGAGCCTCTCCTCCGTTCGGGTTTGTCGTGACTCTTCCACCGGCCGATCTCTCTGTTATGGCTATGTCAACTTCCTCTCTCCACAAGAAGGTATGCCTCCGTTCATATCAAAATCTAAACCAATTTGATTGATTTAATTTTATATAATTAGGTTCTTCGGCTATGCAGATTCCACATCTGAGTATAATTCTGATATTCATTTTGGTTATTGTTGATGTATATTTGATTTTGGGAAATTATAATTTACCTGCTGTCTGATTTCACTTCTGACTTCCGAGTAAGATATTCAAATGTATAACGCCTAATTTTATGCTTCTCATTCGGATCGGTTTTGGGTGTTTTTCAACTTTTGTTTGATATTTTATGAAGAAAAAGGTAAACAAGAAGCCAGTTCAGGTTTTCATGTGGCATACAAGCATTAGAATTGACAAATGCATTTGGATCTCTTTGGAAACTAATAAAACAGCATTTTTCAACCATAATTTGTTAACATTATAACTTATAAGATGTTGTTTTGTTTTTAAGAGGTGTTAAAGTCTGAAGTCTGGTGGTGCTGAAGTAGACCCATAAATGTTTGAATCTGATTTTACATTTCAGAATATCATAATGTTGAATTTATATTCTTTATACAATTTCATCCGGTCATGGATTACCTTGTACTTGTAATTTTTGTGCAGTTAAATATTTTTACTGTAGGATTGAGTGTCCTCATAGTTGTTATGCTGGTCTTTATTTTGTTGATTAAATCGTTATCCTTTCGAATTAGTTTATCTACAATTGTTCTTGGTAGCTATTTCTTAATGCTTTCAACTAACTCAGTGCCAAATATGAGCAGCTACACGAGCGATAGAGGCTAAAAACAACACCATGCTGTACGGGAAAATGATAAGGGTGACAAGGGCAAATCGGGACCCTGATGTAAGAAATGGAATTGGGAATGTGTTTGTCAAGGTCAGATTGCATTTATCATTAAATGTGTTTGCATTAATGGGGTTGGCTCCTTTTGGTCAATTCTCTAAACTCATGTTGTTAGCTCATTTTGGCTGATCTGAATTGTGTTGGCATTAATAAGCTAATAGTGTTTGAATCGAGCTGTCTTTGGTGTTTGGTTGCAGAATTTAAATGAGTCAATTGATAATGTTCAACTTCAAGAATTGTTTCAAAGCTTTGGGAATATTTTGTCTTGCAAAGTTTCCACATTTGAGGATGGCAAGAGCAAAGGGTATGGTTATGTTCAGTTTGAATCAGAGGAATCTTCAAATGCTGCTATTGAGAATCTTAATGGCACTAGTTTTGGAGGCAAGCAAATGTATGGCACATTTTCACTTATATTTGGATTCTGTAAATGACTGCTCCATGTTTATACCCTGGATTTACGACTAAGTGAGACCAGACTGTTTTTGTGTGAGACCCGAGACCACATAAATAACACTAAATTGTCATAACGGAACACTGGCAATGTTTTGTTGTGAAGGGTTGGTGTTTTTAACCACAAGGGTTGTGGCATAGTGGTTGAGGCCATGGGTGATGTGGTGGAAGATCCCATCTGCCCAGGGTCAATTCCATATATACACAACAATTGTGACAACTTAGTTTATCAAGGTTCATTCTTGCAGTCAAATTTGCCAGGATTAGTCCACACCCTTCCAAAAAAAGGTTGGGTGTTTTTATACCTTCACAATGTTTTATTGTGAAGTTTCAGTCTTTTTTCCTGGTCATATGGGTCTCACGAAAACAGACTGGTCTTATTGGTCTCTATGATTTTGTTTCTGATATATCAGTCTGTATTTTGTATTCTCCTATTATCTTTTCACATTAAATTGTTATAGATATGTAGGGAAGTTCATGAAGAAGAGTGATCGACTATTACCCAGTCCTGATGCCAAGTACACAAATCTTTACATCAAGAATCTAGACTTAGATATAACAGAAGACGTTCTTAAGCAAAAGTTCTCTGTGTTTGGAAACATTGTTAGCTTGGTTATAGTGCAAGACGATAACGGGGTTTCAAAAGGCTTTGGGTTTGTGAATTTTGAGAACCCAGATGATGCTAAGAAGGCAACAGAAGCTATGAACGGATTAAACCTTGGTGTGTCATGTTTGTTATGAGCCTAATATACTTTAGACATATATGCGAGCATTTTGTCTGAGTTACGCTTTTTGGCAATTCTTTATGTAGGTGCAAAGGTTCTATATGTTGGTAGAGCACAAAAAAAATCAGAGCGAGAACAAATTTTGCGTCGTCAGTTTGAGGAGTGGAGGAAAGAACAAATATCAAAATACCAGGTTCGTTTTCAATGGTTTTATTTTTAACAACGCCGCCAGTGATCATTGTTGGAGTCTAACATTGGCTATACGTAAATCATTTCTCCAGTATATATGTTAGAATCTCTCTTCTATAGTGGTATGGGGGTTTCACATATTTCTCACATTAACAACTCCGCCAGTGATCATTGGTAACTCCTCCATCAGAACTACATGCATCTTTATTTCAGGGTTCAAATGTTTATGTTAAGAATATCAACGACAACGTCACTGAGAATGAACTGCGAGAATGCTTCAGTCAGTGTGGCACTATCACCTCTGCAAAATTGATGATTAATGACAAAGGGATGAGTAAAGGGTTTGGATTTGTCTGCTTCTCTACACCAGAGGAAGCAAACAAGGCTGTGAACACTTTTCATGGTAAGTTAGCAAATTGCACAAGTTTCTAGATGTATTGACGCCACAAAAGAAGTTCAACAGGATTGCCTATATATTCGACATAGATTATATGAATTTTTGAGACATTTGTGCTCCTAATATTCTCCCTAAGCAATGACTAATACGTCATGATTTTGGCATTTGATGAAGTAACCATCATAATATTATCTTTGATTGTTATCATATCTGTAAATTCGATTGTTAATTTTTGTACTTTCTTCTCTGGTGTCTACTTTACAGGATACATGTTTCACGGAAAGCCTTTATATGTTGCCATTGCTCAAAGAAAAGAAGAGAGACAGGCACAATTACAGATCCAGTATGCACAACGTTTGGCCGGAATTGCAGGACCATCTACTATCATCCCTGGTGGATATCCTCCTCTTTACTATACAACTCGTCCCGGTATTATTTCACAAGTACCTCCACGACCGGGATTGATGTATCAACCTATGGGCATAAGGCCGGGATGGATGCCTAATACCTATGCTCCTCCAACAAGACCCGCTGAAACATCTTCTCTTTCTTCTGTAAGTTTTGTAATTTCTATACCTAAAACAGGAAGAAAAAAAACGCCATACTGCATCATAGTCTTACTTCGGTTAGATACTTTTGCAGGTGAAGGTTCAAATGAAAATCATAAATATTTTTAGAACCGTGAGAACCATTATATGCATTAATGCATATACATTATCAAATTTATTCATTGATGCATATACATTATTAGAATATGTGTTATCTACATGCAAGTATACATGTACTGTGGGAGGTTCAGGGGAAAACCCCCAAAAAATGAAAATTTGAGGAACACCGTAGTAACTTTCGTCTGGACGGTATGCACATATGCATGCATACAAGTAATTGAATTTGTTTCTTGGTTTTTTTACATGTGTGCATACGAGACAAATTGCTTACAAATTACTTGTATGCACATGTACATATCGTTCAGATTAACGCTTACGAGGGTTTTCCTCAATTTTTCATTTTTTGCGGTTTTTCCTTAAACCTGACCCGACATGTGCTTATGTCTATACTCACTGAAATTCATATAGTGTGTATGCATCAATATATATATATATATCAATTCTTACGGTTCTCAAAATGTTTAGTAGCATGAATGGCAGAAAAATATTCTTGCTGATCTTCCGAGTGTATATTTTCAGATTTTTGATGGTCCAAGACTGCAAAGACAAAATAGGGGAAGGATGAATGGACATATGCATTCACAGGATGGTCCTCAGACTGTTCCATATGTTTCCCACCTGCAACAGCCTGTTCAGACATCAACTGATTCTAGCAACCAACAGGTATGCTTTATTTCTAGTACTTTTTTCTTCGCACCCTCGATCAAGTTGGTTCATTTGCACTTAAAGGTCCGCTTATTATTTTATCAGAAATGCTTATCATGAATATGTTAAATCTAAAACAATTTAGTCTCTTGAACTAGTGGTAACACAGGATGTGTGCTTTTAATTTGTATTTACTCTCATCTGAAAAGGGTTGGGTTCCAGTGAGAATGAAAGTTATTGTGAGAAGGGTAAGAAGGGATCTCCTCCCTTGAATTAATCCTAATTGAAAATTAACACTAATGAGATGAAACTGACCAATTCCAGTGAAGAGCGCAATTCATGGGGTGGGGTCAGATTAAAAGTGATCAAGGGTCCAGATCCCTTCTTACGCTTCTCACCTTAACTCCTATTCTCACACGATCCTTCGTGACTTCGTCCATCTGAAAATATCTCAAAACTGACTCCACTTCTTTTAGACTGTTGATATTGCTGCATAATTGCCTTCCATCCTGTTCTAAACCTTGACTTCTGTATCATTGTGTGGACTTGTGGGTTTGAACATAAGGTTTTCCTATAAGGATTCTTATATTACTTAGGTCCTGCCAAATTTCTCTCATCTTCGTGCAATCTTTCATTGCAACAAAATCGTCTTTATAAGACATCAAATATTTAAATCGGCTTTATAAGACCCTAAATGTTCTAATAGATTGTTTTATATGACTTAACTTATATGATAAAACAATTGTGTGTCTTATTTAAAAGTGTTGCAATAAGTTGATAGGACCTTTTTTCGTGTCCTAAGACACTTCATGTCTTTTTTTATAGAACATTTGTTCTTATAGTAAGACACTTTTTCAAATAATGTCATATTTAATGACTATTAAGACGTTTTTACCTATGTTCAGAAATGTCTTACAAACTTGTTGGGCATCTTATCATTGTACCACTTTTACATAGGATGAAAAATTGTGTGGTTTTATAAACGATCACGTTCCTGATATTTTAAGGGCCTTGAGCATAGGTAAAAGAAAGGGTCCCCTATAAATACAAAAAACGGTTTTATTATCATAAACAAAATTAAATACGCCAAAGTGCTAATAAATCATATTAAAAAATGTCTTTGAGTATATCTATACTAAAATAATTAATAATAGTTTCTAAATCAATATTATCTACATATCTTTTTCGGTACATAACATGTTCTACTATCAGATAGATCACGTGTTACATGTAGCTTCCATATTTAGGCTAACGTCATTTAGGTTACAATGTTGATTGTTAGGAATAACATTTTGTGTGAAACAATATAAAGGGATCTCGTGGTGTGTAGTGGAGACGAATAAAAAATGGACTAGGGGACTACAAGATAAGCACCAGCCTAGCTAGGGCCCAAAAAAAGATAGCAATAGCAAGCTCACGAGCTTAAAGATTAAAGTTTAAAGTCGTTGCCTGATGAACTATTGAAGCACGAAAGTAGTCAAATATATATGGATAACAATAGCCAATAATCTCGGACTTTGGTACCAGATAAAAAACTTGGAAAAATTATAACCAATAGAAGCAAAAAATAATCATTTAACTTGTACAAATTTTTTCTCCAATGTAGTTAATTAATATATTTCGGTCCTTTGTTACTAAATATTTCTTTTTGGGCTATTGGTAAGAAATTTAGGCTCTTTTTTCTACAGAATTGTTTTCGACTTCGCTATATATAGAGTAAAAGTTGGGCCCTATTTCTTTTGAGCACTAGGCAAAGCCTGTCCCGCCCTCCCTATAAACCTAAGTCCTATGAAGCAGTTTATCGGCATTGTCTATAAACTTAAGCGCTATAAAGTAGTCTATTAGAATATTTAGACATATTTGATGTTCTATAAAGCCGATTTTACATTAGATTGCAGCATATAAAGTCACATCTTGTTTTGTTCTAGTACTTAAGTTATGCATATTACACAGCGGGTAGGACAGGTTCGGTATGCGCCAAATGGGTATGTCCAGGGAAGTAACAAAGGATCAAGTTCTGCTGGACCTGAGATGTTGAGTACTATGCTTGCTGCTGCTTCACCCGAGATCCAGAAGCAAATTCTAGGAGAACGTCTCTACCCGCTTGTCAACCAATTCAAGGTGACTTTCTTATTATTGATCATAGTTGTTTCATCTAACTGTTTCTAAAACCTGAATATAAAAAAGAAAATTGGACTTCATTTTATTTGAAGTATATAATATTTACATACGGATTATATACCGAAAATATTGACACGCACTCCTCATTTTTTACCCGTTTGGGGTTGGGCTCTACTAGTATCCAGATAACTTTGGATCCAATGACCCTTTGGTAATTCTTGCTTAGACCAAGATGTTTGCTTTCATAGTTATGTCTAAATAGTGAACTGGACCTTTACTCGATTTCAACTAGCTTGGACCAGACCAAAATGCTAGAGCTGTACAATATAAATTAACTTAGGGGCTGTTTGTTTGGCTCTTAATGGTTACATTAAGAGCCAACCTCTTAATCG
>NC_037538.1:6304833-6338574 GCF_001531365.2 Cynara cardunculus var. scolymus | reverse complement strand
TTTGGGTTGAAGTGAAACCCTAATTTCTTTTTGGATTTGATCTCGATTTGGATTTGATCTCGATTTGGGTTGAAGTGAAACCCTAATTTCTTTTTTGGTATCTGTTAGTTCAATAAAAAAACAGGACCAAAGCATACAGGGTTAAAAGGGTAATTTGTTAACATTTACCAAACAACAATATTTCATTCAGGACTTAACCATTCTGACCCTCTTAACCATTCTGACCACTTAGCCATTCTGCACCAAACCATTCAGCAACTGCCAAACAGCCCCTTACTGAATTCAATTTTAATAGCTGAATCAGAACCCGTTGGTGTGCTAGTTTTCTGGACCAAGTATGCAGATTATGTGAGTTATATATATAAATGTCTGGAGTACAATCATAAAGACGATTGATGTGATGAATGCAGCCTGATCTTGCTGCTAAGATAACGGGAATGCTGTTGGAGATGGATAACTTGGAGGTGCTATTGTTGTTGGAATCACCGGAAGCTTTAGCATCGAAAGTTGAAGAAGCTGTGCAGGTGCTGGAGTTATCTAATAAGACGAAAGTATCAAGCCAGCAGCAAGAAAGCCTTCACCCGAACTTGTTATCTGCCCAAGTCGCAGTCAACTAATTAATACGATTCTTGGCCACCATCTCAATGGCCTAGCTTGGTGAAATCTATCTATTTGTGTTGGTATACATTAAACACATCAAAATTTGATCTTGGCTTGAATTGTTGCTGTAAACATTGGCACCTAAGCCACACTCGTAGATGAACTTATGGTATTCGAACTACATTTTGATCATAACGTTATTTGAAATTTTGATCGTTAAATGTTGGCAGATTTCTGAATCGCCTTCATGCATTGTAGTTAACGAAGTCGAAGCCTATATATCGAGATTTACTGGACATGCACATGATTAACCTATGCTTGTTTTGTTTTGTTTTGTTTACCGTATTCGTTGATTCTTGTAGTTTGTTAATTAAATTTGTGTTGTGCAAGTCGGGATCTTCATGAAAACAAGGGATAGAGATAAGGTCTCATAATCACTCAAAATACGTTAAGTCAAATAGATGTAACCCAATAAAGTTGTATATATTTCGTTTCATGAGACGACAGATGATCGATAATTCGGAATGATCCACGACACGAAGACATGGTGTAGTTGTTTGCAATCATTTTGAAGCAGGTTTGAAATTGAAGCTTGCTCTTAATATTGTGATTAGCTCAAGAAGCTAATATTTGGCTCGAGACCCCAATGATTTTCCTTATAATAATGCTCGAGTTTAGTTTCAAATGGTTTATAAATGTTTCAAATAATTCATTTAAACTCTGTCGAAATGATTGACGATTAAATAAAAAGATCGTATCTCGAAAAGATTGGGGAAAGTGAAAGGTAAACAAACTTCCTCACCAAGGCCATACACTTATTTTTTATTTTCAAATTTTTAATCATATTTTATGTAAATTAAACCAATTTAGAACTTATAGAAGAGTGCTCGCGCAATGTAGCGAGACACATCTCGATTTTAATGTTCTATTTTATTATTTGTCTCTGTCGATGTTATTAATACGATTTTATGTGTTTTTAAGAAAGCAATAATGATTTTATTTTTTAATAAAATTTAAATTTGAATATATCATAAAAAAATTTAAAAGAATATATTAATGTTAATATCAAATCAACTATTTAAAAGTTCTCATTTTTTATGTAATTTCTTTAATTTATTTTTTATTATAATTTCATTTAAGTTTAATAATAAAATAATATTTATCCTGTATTTGATTATGTTTATCTGCAATTAGTTACACGAATTCAGATATGGAGTGTTAATAAGTTGTACTCACTCACAATCTACTTATAATCTTGAGTTTTAARTAATATGCATTAATAAACAGTACTTTACGTTAATAAGTTGTGGTCTGGTAGAATAATTATAATTATTTTCTGATCAAAATTAATACTAGCCTGATACCTTGCCAACCAGTTCATACCTACCACTATATCAAATTCCTTCATCGGCATGGGAAATAACCAGATCGGAAGCTCACAACCCTCAAAAACAATAATGCAGTTATTGAATACTTTAGTAACAGTTTCCTGACTATTAGCAGTATCAACTACTAATTTTTCATCAAATAACACAGAATTCAAACATGCAATTTGAGCAAACAATGGTGATACAAACGAAAAGTTTGCACCAGAGTCAAATAACACCTTAGGACGTATTGAATTCAGAAGGAATGTACCTGTTACTATATCTGGGGTTGCTTCTGCCTCGTTCTTTGTCATTTGGAACGATCTACCCCTGGTTCCACTCTGGCTTCCCCTCGGCGCACTAAGCCTTCCACGGTTACTGGGAATATTTCCTCCCATTATGTCACACCCCGCTAAAACGGAAACACGAGATGTAACAGGCAAGCGAATCACAGCAACAATTAATAAATAACACCTTTTACTTTTTCAAACAAAATAAAATGAGTTCAACATCATAACCAAATTTATTTCAAATACTTCTTTTACAAAAGCTTCCATTGCGAACTTAATCAGTTTTCCACAAGTATGCTCCCCAAAATACTTCATTTTCTTACTTCTTACCTGAAAAGCATATCTATGGTGGTGCATAATTAATGAACGATACAAAACAATAAAAGATCAGTGGTTATATTTGATAGCAAAATAAAAAGTATGAAATATAACACAGATTGATCAAGAATATTGTATATAGGGGTGCTTAAAAACCCGATCATCCCGATTAATCCAAACCCAATCCAATGTGAAATAATCCAACTAGAAGCAACCCGATATTTATCGAGTTGTAAAATATTTAAACTGTAGGTATTGGATTAACATTGAGTTACGGTTATTTGAATCTAACTCAACCCGATAATTTAATATGATTGTTGTATCCCTATTAATATGTACATAAAAAAATTACACTGTCATGAATCATCTTCATGTGTATATTAGACAATTTAACCATCACATACCCTCTTCATATTCATATTTTTTCGATCTCATCTCGACCTCTATATAACTACTTCTTTTATATATATATTCTTAAAATTTGAATATAGATATATGTAAATTGAAAAAAATAATTGAATATGACATATTTAAAATTTAAGAAGTATGTATAAATTGTACCAAATGGTTAATGATGAAAAATGATTATAAGTAGAGAAAACAACATGTTCAAGGTTAGAAGAATATTTCAATATACCAAAGTATCAATCCGACAAAACCATACGGTTTGAGTTGGGTTACACTTTAGTTTGGATTAAATTATTTCAAACCATAAATATTAGGTTCAATTGTTCAAATGTCTCCGTTCACCCATAAACATCCCTAATATTATATACACTATAAATCGTGTATTGTCCATGTTCCCATCTCCGAGAGGGTTAAGTTAGTGTATCCATGTATCCAACCCGACCCGAGACGTATATGAAAGCATCGTCGTTAACTGAGTCGGATGAACCGAATACCCACCGGAAAACGGGTCAAACAGCCATCCCTAGTTACCTACACAAGTCCTTACCAAAACATGTGCCACAAGCATAGTGCGTATGTTCGGCGGCTAGTTTTGTTTCTTAATGTGGTGGGTGCACAATGAGCAATCTGACTGCCTACCCGGTCAACAGTGACGTGGAGCTATCTCATTCGTCCACAACATCACCTACCTGTACCTGGAACAAAACTCCGAGAACCCTCAAATCCTTTTCAGCCCTGTCGAAAGCCATTAGTCTTTCTCAAATCCAGCCTCCGACGTCCTTTCCACCGTCAACATCCTCCGCGTTCCACCATCGTTCAGAGCTGAAATGGAGGCCCTGTGTTTCACTCCTTGCGTCAAAATCCCTAACAATGGCGTCATATTACACAATGTCAACACGACGAGGAGGAGGAAACCTTCCGTTTCCGCCACCATGTCCAAATCAAAGGCGGAGATGGACTTGCTGTCCGCGACGGAGGCCAACGCAATGGCTGCGGTGTTGCGGAACCGAGAACAACTACCAGCAGTGCTTCGAGTGTCTCCGTCTTCATTGCAGTATGAATCAGGCCAGTTGGGCGCTGTGCCGGACCATAAGGTGGAGGAAGGCCATGGTATTTTGAGTGAGATGGAGTATTTGACGAATATATTGTCGTCGAATCGAGTTTATGACGTAGCAATTGAATCGCCGTTGTCTCTCGCGTCCAAGCTTTCGGAGAGGTTGGGTGTGAATATGTGGCTTAAAAGAGAAGATCTTCAGCCTGTAAGCACACATCTAAACACGCTTTTGCACTTATTTTGATTCAAATAGTCATGCCGATCATTTGCAAACAAGATAAAAATTGAAACTGAGAATCGCTGGCTTTGATTCTCAGAAGTGACTCTGTCTAAGACTGACTGAGTAATCTGTTTTGAGCAAAAACCGAACTCTGGACCTTGAATATGGAACTCGTATAAATGTAACACTAAGATGTTCATATTTCTAGTACTCAAACTTGTTAATGGAGTTGTAAAATTTTGATCGAAACGTTTTCATTGATCCGCATGATAGTATTTGGAAATTTGTTAATTTGATGACCTTGCTTTTCCTCTTAAATTCTATGTTGTTTATATTAAGAGATTAAAAGTAATACTGGATGGTAATTTGGGTTGCAGGTTTTCTCGTTCAAGCTTCGTGGAGCATATAATATGATGGCAAAACTCCCGAAGGAACAACTGGCACAAGGTGTTATCTGCTCGTCTGCTGGCAATCATGCTCAAGGGGTTGCATTAGCAGCCAAGACACTGGGCTGCGATGCAGTGATTGTCATGCCAGTTACCACACCCCAGATCAAGGTTTTGATTTTGTTTTGTGCTACTTATGTTTGCTTGACGATGCATGCATATATGTTGTTGACTTGTTTCTACAGCCTTCAGATATTTTTTCTGCTTCATACCTGACCTTGTGATTATCTCATTGTCCAATGATGCATTTAGTGGGAGTCAGTTAAGAGGTTAGGTGCAACAGTTGTCCTTGAAGGTGATTCCTATGATGAAGCGCAATCATATGCCAAAAGAAGAGGTGAAATGGAGAAACGAACCTTCATTCCTCCTTTTGATCACCCAGATATCATAATGGGCCAGGGAACTGTTGGAACGGAAATCGTGCGCCAAATGCAAGGTCCACTCCATGCCATATTTGTGCCTGTGGGGGGTGGCGGCTTGATAGCTGGCATTGCTGCTTATGTGAAGAGGGTTTCACCAGAGGTGAATGTGCTTTCCTGTAAAATACGTTTTATTTTTTCTTGAATAATATATATGCAATAACAAATTTTTTTAGTTGTATATTGTTTTTTTCTTACACATGCATTCTTCTATGATCATAGATAAAAGTCTGTTACTCATTAAATATGTTTATTTTCACTGGGTAAATTCTTAATAGACTTGGGATCTTATGTAGTTCTTAATGTCATGATAAGTAATACTTCAGACTTAATTGTCGATACTTGACTGACTGACTGCCATTATTGGTTTAAATCTAATGGCATACCTTTCTATTCTGGTTTCTCTGACCTTAAAGATGGTTTTGAAAGTTTTTGATATAATTGTGACAATTGCTTCTCTGAAGAAATTCATCATCACATCTTACAAATTTTGTATAAATTTATTTTCCTTAAATTGTAGTTTTTTACCCTTCAAGTTTGCATATATTCCATCCACGAAGAGACTCTCACTTACTGAAATCACTTACGCAGGTACGGATCATCGGTGTGGAGCCTGCTGATGCTAATGCAATGGCTTTGTCATTGCATCATGGTCAAAGAGTAATGCTTGATCAAGTGGGAGGCTTTGCAGATGGTGTTGCTGTTAAGGAGGTTGGTTCGGAAACTTTCCGTTTATGTAGGGAATTGATAGATGGAGTAGTTCTTGTCAGCCGTGATGCTATCTGTGCATCCATAAAAGTGAGTCTCTTCCCTTGCTGTGTGGATACAATCTTCTTTCTTTGTTTTTCTATGTTTGTACGTGTTTGCATAGGTAATGGAGCTTTTGAACCAATAAATTGATTTAGAGATGACCTATGGTGAATGAACTTTATGTCATTTTCTGGCATTTAAAGATCATCATGCCAACATTTTCCTGTAGGAATTAGATGAACAAAGCATGGAATCTGTGATTCATTTATTAGGAGTTTTTAAACCACAGTTCAGGAATCTATGTTATATTCTTTCGTCGTTTACTAGTATGGATTCTTCCAATCCTCCCTGATTTCAACTATTAGGGTCTTATGGATGTCCTGAATAAATTGATCAGCACATGAAGAAATATAAAAACAGACATATCATTGGTGAAATAGGAACTTCATATAACTAGGACGCTACAGGATGCCTCTCCATCCCACATTAAATGGTCTTCTGAAATTAAATTCAGAATAGTTACATAGTGTTGTGATGGGTACTTCTTTGGGGGCAAAAGGAGGACAATGTATTTATAGGCAATAAGCAACAAGATACAGAACTTGATAAGAAGATCTCATATCAAAAGGCTAAATCTAGTTGTGAAATCTCACTCAAACAAAAGAAAGACGGTTAAGAGCTGAACATCGTACCAGGGAGCATCATCCATTGTTTGAGGATTTAGGTAGAGTCCAAGGTTAGTTGTCCCAAAGATGGATACTTGAATCTGAATAATGGGACCCATCGAGTATTTTATGCATCGATCATTGTAAAGTGTAAATGCAAATTGATCTTTTTCTTGTTTGCATGGGTTTAGATTCTTTTGATCAATAATACATGTGTTTGTGTTGCAGGACATGTTTGAGGAGAAAAGGAGCATTCTGGAACCAGCAGGTGCCCTTTCGCTTGCTGGGGCTGAAGCATACTGCAAGTTCTATAACCTTAAGGATGTAAATGTTGTAGCAATAACTAGTGGAGCCAACATGAACTTTGATAGATTGAGATTGGTAACAGAGCTTGCAAATGTCGGTAGGCAGCGAGAGGCTGTGCTTGCAACTTTCATGCCAGAGGAACCTGGAAGCTTTAAGCAGTTTTGTGAACTGGTGAGTACTCGCACAAGTACATGCCACAAGTTATATATGGTATTGTCATCGTAGTTAAATTTTGTATATTAATGGTCAAACTAATATTATAATATATCTTCCAACAATCAACCTTATTCTCTTTACAAAATATTAAGAATCTCAGTTGATAACAAAACATGGAAACATGTTCTTATGCTTAATTTTGTATTCAAGCAAGGTTTCCATTGCTAAAGTTGGTTTATGAATTGATATGCAAATTGCTGAACAGTTGTTTCAGATAAAATGACGTTCGTAACACTTCCTTGCATTACTTGTGTGAAAGTAAATGATCTCTCTATTGACTTGGCTTGATGCACTAATATGGAATGGAGTTAAGAAGAAGAAAACTGTGTACTAGTTTGAACCGTGGAAGTCATATCCCGGTGTCAATGCTGTTGCTTTTGTTGGTAACAGGCCTCATTAACACTTGCATTTTTGGAATTGGAAGGTTTGAACTTCAGTACGTAGACATAAGTTTTATTGTTCAACACTTGTATGTCGATAAAAGGAAAGACATTCTACTCTTATGATAGTACTTTGTATCTATGTGGTTAGACATCACCTTTCCACATGAATAAATAGGAAAAGAATAAGAAAGAAATTATCTTAGTGGTGCATTTGAGCTCGAAGCTTTCGGAAGTGATAGAGCAGCAGCTGACTATGCTACTTCATGAGAAAAAAGAGTTCCAGTAATTAGGAATTACTCGTATTACTAGTTTTGTAATCTCAAGGTGAATATAGGTAAAAGTCACTGATAGGAACACTCTGGAAGTAAGACGAATGAATACTGAAATAGACCGTATCAAGAAAAAGATGAAATACTGAATGAATTTCTGAGAAACCTGCAAGCACACATTCTATAGAAAGGACAGGTTAACCATCTCTGACCATCCCTTGTTTACAGTTTCCTTAACAGCATGATTAACAATAATTTTTGTTGGCAGATTGGGTCAATGAATATCACCGAGTTCAAGTATAGATATGACTCTCAAGAAAAACAAGCTCTAGTCCTGTACAGGCAAGAACCTTCTATCATTTTCAGCAAATTTTGAATATGCTTCATCTGAAATGTTCAACTCTGGATGAGATGCGCTCGTGAGATTGTGTCACCAGCCAACTTTTTAGGCTATATTTGGAAAACTAGCTGATAAACTAGTCATATTCGGTAAAAAAAAAAAAAACAGTATCTGATAAGCTAGCTGACAATGTAAAATGACCTAAAAGGGCATGGTGAAATACTAAATGAAAAATAGTAAGGTGCATAATTGGAAAATAAAATGGAAGAGAAAGCCCTTGGAGCTTATTGAAACGTGACGAAGTAGTTTTTCAAAAAGCTAGCTTATTATAACCAAGCAGTTTTCCAATGAGCTAAAAAAATGAGCTAGCTTATTGTGGCTGTAGTTTGTCGTTCCTTGTGTCTAGGTTTTGTCATGCTACTGGTACCAAATATATACATAGACTGGAGAACAACAAATAACAAAGTCGCGAATTGATTTTTTTTTTCTTTTCTTATTGTTACAGCGTTGGTCTTCATACAAAGTTTGAACTCCAAGCAATGGTGGAGAGAATGGAGTCATATCAACTAAAAACTATAGAATTTACAAACAATGACATGGTTAAAGATCATTTACGGCATCTGGTAATGTTTTTCTCTATTGTCCATGATTCATTATGAACTCTTGCTGTTCCCATCCTTCTGCCCTTCAACATGACATGGTTGGTGGTTCTATAACAGAAGGATGTAGTTTTCACCTTTATAAGCATGTCAGTTTTTTACCTTAATATAAATGTAAGGGGTTGTTTGGTTCGCAGAATGGAATTTGGTGGAATCGGAATCCATCAAAGGAATCTGACTTTGAAACAATTGTAATGGAATTTGGTGGAATCGGAATCCATCAAAAGAATTTGACTTTGAAACAATTGTAATAGAATTTGACCATGCGTTTGATTTGTAGGAATTGGAATGGAATCTCTTAAAAGAATTGGAATCTCCATCCTTCCAGGTCCTACCTGGACCCACCCGCCAGCACCCCAGCCCCCTGACCAACCATCGCCCCCGGTCCTACCACCAACCTCTGCCACCCCTGGTCCCCACACCTCCACCTAATTCCTGCCTTGCACCCACCATCGCCCCCGACCCCACACCCTACCACCCACGTGGCAGAGGGTAGTTGTGACGATGATAGTAGTGGCCTAGTGGTCAGTGGGGGTTGGGTGGTAGTTGTGACAACTGACAATGACAATAGTGGTGTGGTGGTCAGTTAGGTGGGGGTGGGGTAGTAGTTGTGACGACGACAATAGTGGCATGGTAGTCGGTGGGGGTGGGAGCTGTGATGACGACGATAGTGGCAGGGTGGGGTTGGTGTGGGTGGGTGGGTGATGAGGTGGGAGTGACAAATGCGACGACAACAGTAGTGGCATGGTGGTCAGTGGTGGGTAGGGAGTTAGGGTGGGGGTGGGTGGCGGTAGGGGTGTGGGCATGACAGTGACAATAGTAGCATGGTCGTGGGAAGGGGAGGGATGGTTGGTGTTGGTTAAATTGGATGCAAAATGATGAAATTCAATTCCTTCAATTATGCCAAGGAATGATAAATTCATTGATTTGTGGAATTCAATGGAACTTGAAGGATTCCGTCCATTTCAAGAAGTGAACCAAACAAAGGAATTGGAATTTGGTCAAAGGAATTTGTCATTTCAATTTCATCAAATTCCGCGAACCAAACGGCCACCAAGACTCGTAACATGATGAAACTGAATTGCTGATTTCTTAAATCACCAAAAGACTAAACTAGCGTGGATTTGCAGATGGGTGGTCGAACTAACGTTGAAAACGAGCTTCTTTGTCGGTTTGTATTTCCGGAAAGACCAGGGACTTTGATGAAATTCTTGCACGCTCTGAGTCCACGTTGGAATATTAGTTTGTTTCATTATCGTGCACAGGTTTGAATTCTATTATTCCTGTTTTATATCCTTTTAATTTAATTAGTCTTGGCAAGCAGTCAAAATATAATGCTTGGTTTCCAGGGAGAAGCTGGTGCAAATGTTTTAGTCGGTATTCAAATTCCGTCAACCGAATACTGTGAGTTCCGGGAGCGTGCCAACGATCTTGGATACGAGTATGAAATGGAAACGGATAATGAAGCATTCCAGCTTCTAATGCGTTGAAGGCAGTGACCAGAGCTCGAATGAATTTTGACTTCATGTTTCCACCCAAAACATCTTGTTGTAGTGGTAGGTAAATTTTAGGTAATACGTGTTGTTTCTGTGTGTAATTGTCTTACTGTTTTATGAGCTTTCTTGTGGACCGTATTTATAATCCTAATCGTTTGTCCACAAATAACGTCAAAACCATATGGATGTGAATAAGACTAGGAGATATGGTCACCGAGAACAAGAGAGATTTTATAAGTCTAAATTTTTTTAAAGAATTATTAAAAAAAATACCTCCAAGATTGTAATGGTTTACAGTTATTTTATAATGAACCAGTTGACAAACAAAAATTGTGTTTAGAAATAATTCTGATTTATTTTGTATAAACTAACAAAACTAAAACTGTTGGTTTTCCATTGGCCATAAGTTTTTGATATAAAACGTTTTTAATATATTCGAGAAATAATTTAAATATCCAATTATTGATCAAAAATTTTATTGAAACGAGGTCATATGGACCTTTACATGACATCATAAATACAATTATATTTCGAAGCGTACACTTCTGGTTGTCTGGAATGAATCTAGAAGATCTTTAGGAAAGTGCAGCTGGCATACCTTAATACTGGATTTTGCTTTCAAATTTTAAAGAAATAAACGCTACTAAGAATGTTTGGATTTGGGTTGGAGGAAACACGTAACACCATATACCAAACTGCACCAATAGGTTTTAAAGTTTCTTGAATAAAACAGGACTGCACATTATCTCATTAATATCAAACTAAACCAGATTAACCGTAAATTTCATTTGCTGAACAAAAACAACGGTAACTAGTAACAAAAACAATAACAAAAACGTTATCACAATTCTGTAAGAAACCAAACAAAATTTACTCCATTCTAATTGGAGCAATCCAGAAGCAAATCTTCTTGAACAGAGATTCTTTTCCTCGTCTTTAAAACAAACCCTTTCATTCCAACATTATATTAGCATCAATGCAATTAACCTATACTTTCTGGAACAATTGCAGTTGTTTGGGAAAAGGGGTGGGTGGGAAGTTTTTGACCATGGGGTGTTGTTTGATAAATCAAACAAAACCTAGCATGTCCCACCTGGAGGTGGGGTCGGAGATCAGATGTATGCAAATCTAACCTCTATCCTGAAGAGTAGAGTGGTTGTTATTTGACAAACTGATAATTACATTACCCTAATGTGCTCGGTGCAATTCACATCATGACTTCAGAAGAGACCCTCACCCAAACTAGGCAACCCATGTCTGGTCCTCCAGAGCTTTGTACAGGTATTGAGCTTGTTATTGTTGAGATCACAACCTAGAAAAATACAGATGTGTTTGGTACGCAGACTAGACTGGACGGGACTAGCAAGAGTGAAATAGGCAGGTGAAAGAATTGTGGAAGGTTTTAATTTAACATGGGTAGTTTAGTAATTTATTTATCTTGTCCATCTCCCTGATTTTTGTCCCACTCTAATTGTTGCGTCAAACATGGGGACAACATGTTTTGTTCTGTTTTGTCCCGTCCTGTCTCGCGTATCAAACACACTCACGTGTTTTACCAACATTGGTAAAAGTTACACTATACAACATATTATTATGAGAAACAATATATATCATAGCACTAAGTATACAGTTCTCATTTAATTACAGGAACACAAGGCTACAACATATTATTATGAGAAACAATATATATCATAGCACAAAGTATACAGTTCTCATTTAATTACAGGAACACAAGGCTGCAGTTAGGGGAAATACCAGTCTGTACCGTCTTTACTTCAGCACCACGTTCCACCTCTCACACAACTTCCCATGACTTGAAAAAAGCAAGGAGACCGTAGTCGGCGTATATTCTGACTACTGCTATGGATATAAAGTAGATTTGGCAAGGTTGAGAACACATCCCCCAGTGTATATTTATAACTCTGTAAATGGATAACAAAAAGGTATTGAGACATTAGTTCCTGATAAATCTCCTAAATGAAAAACACAAATCACAAGTAGTTTAGGGTGTGCTTGGTACACGGGACAGTACAGAACATGACAGAAGAAAAACTTGTCGCACCAAACTAAGACCGGACCAGACTGAGTGGGACAAAAATGCATTTTCTCTGTCCGACCAAAATCGTTGGAACAAGCTTGGAAAATTACTAAATGATGCAAAGTCAAGAATGGAAAGAGAACTAATACTCTATAAATGCCTCGTGCAAGAAAGTCAAAAGTTATGGGAAATATTCCCTTGTACACATTAAGCATGCATGACCTCAAACTATGCATTTCTCGGCTTGCTGAATAAGGATGTTTTTCATCGGCAAAGTTGATATTTTAGTTCTAGCCCATGATCGCATAGAGGATTGTAGAATAAAATTTTAGTTTCTGCCACTTGATATCTCGATCTTTTAGAACAATGAGGCTTGATGCACTACGGGCACACAGTAGCACATCATCAATGAACTAAACAATGTATATAATTATAAATGTGCATAGTTAAGAGGGGATTACCTAAGCACATACTACTCAAGTATCTATGAAAGTTCAAATCCCGCGTTGGAATTGATGGCATACAGCAGCTTTGTTCTCAATGTGCCTGACCGTTTGTATGTTGGGAGCTGCATACAATGAAATAAATCGTTGTTGTCTCAAGGTCAATCTATTCACTTGTCTAGATAATATTTTTCCCTATAAAGAGGTTAAGATATATATTGCCCACTAACTTGTCTAAATTGATGACAAACCAGAAACTAACCCTCAACCTCAAGTACCAACTATTGAGAATCTTAAAAAAGAATAGTTGTGCAACAATGGCAGCAGGGTACCTTAAGGGTATTATAGCATGTAGAAGCTGACGGAAGACGGTCCACATCTTGTCCTCCGAACGTTGCCCAAAGAGGTAAATCGCATGCAACCTATATACATTAAATTTCAAGTTAATTTTTATTTTCTTCTCCTTGGTTTAAAATGTATATAATTCACCCCCTAGATGCTATATTAACTCCTATAAATTCTATGTCAAATAAACAACTTGGTTATTTTGTGATAATCTTGAGTCATTTTTTACCTTTAGATCATTCTCTTATTGATAATGGTTTATTACCAACCCTGATGCAGAAATATAGAGGCAATATATAGATCATGAAATTTAAAGAAGATACCTTGTGGATGGTAAAACTTGGTTGCAGGTGTTTAAAGCCAAGCAATGGAGCTCGGGAACAACTTGTCACAAACTTCATGAGCATACAACGTTCTTTTGGCTCAAATTCTCTTATGACCTGACCCAGGGTAAGCAACAAAAAGTCAATAATAACTACATGTGAACATGCTTTATAATAAGTACCAAGAATTAGAGCTTGAAACTAATTTCACAAAACAGGCATCTACTTTCATAAAAAAATCTGTATACAAGCACACAAATGGATGCATTCTTTGGACAATGGAGGATCTCAAAATAATATCAAGCTCTACAGACTCAATTAAGAAATTGTTGGAGGAAGGAGGGGTGGAAGAATCTTGACACCAAATATGAGCACGGAACAGTTTGTGTTTAGATAGATGTGACCTTCCAACATCTAATTTTTTCTAATGGACACGTGCTGCTTTGGTGCCTGATGTAGGTGGAAACACACTCAGGAGACTGGTTTTTTTTTTTTTTTGTCTTTCTAGACCTAGACTTTGTAAAGCATGTCAGTTTTGGATGCATTATCATGCATAAAGCTAGAAGAGAAGGAAATGGGAGGAGAAAGAATTTGCTGAGATCATGTGTGTCTTAGAGTCGTAATAATTTTACGATGTGGAGCTGTCAAAAGGAAAGCAAGTGGAGGCATGTGTACTTATGCATCTAGAGAGAGAGAGAGAAAAAGCATAGTGTTAAAAGTTGTGCTTTATTCCATTTTTGTGGAAAAAATATAAAGTGCCAGATATTATATAAATTAACAAACACGACAAAAGGCACAGCAGGATACGAGTAGAAACAAGTAGAACTTAAGGATTGACGTATATTTCCTCCACCAATTATATCAAAATAGATGTGAAGAACATTTTTTGTGTGGAAGTAAAGTGTAACTTAAGATTAAGATGATCTCATAGGCGTCAAACTTCTCAAACAAAATTAACTCTACTAATTAACCTACAGAAGAAGTTTCATCAACAAGCATAAACAAATAAAAAGGCCTCTCATGGGATGAGTATTCATCGACAACCAAGGTAAGCTTGATCTAGAGGCAGGAAAGTAAGGTACATCAGGGATCATATTCATCAATTTTGGTCCTTTCCTGCTCTTTAATGTATGAAAAGAATCCGAGAAAAATAACACTTGAGATGATATGGCTATCTCAAATACAGACATTCTGATGCACTAGTTAAAGGAGGAGGCTAGGAGAAAGAGAAAGTGGATAGGAGAGGCAGAGGCAGGCCAATATTGATATGGAGAAAAGTTCCAAAGGTTTTAGTGAGTGGAAATACCAAAGAAGTTTGCTATGGTAGATGTAAAAGGGTGGTATCATCCATCTCCCAGATCCCAAAGGGGGTTCACATCTTATGGCTTCTATTGAGTTCTATTTTCAGCCCAACCCAACCAGTTTGGGTTAAATGATTTTGTAGTTGTCTTCCTCGTGTCTATTACAACTGTCACACCCTTTGCTTCACATTTCTAGATTGACAACTTGGATGCATACAGAAACATATCAAATGAATAATAATTTTAGAAATCAAAAGTATTAGGCGGTCGGGTTCAGAATGAACCAGAGGGATTATGTTCTAAAAATTAGAGTAGCAGATGAATAAGAACAGCAGATACAATAATCTGTCAAGCCAGAAGGGATGTTGCCCAGAAAGAATAGATACATTTCAAATTTAGTTTCATAAACTAGGTAATATAGGCACGACAAAGAAAAGGTTAGAAGGTAGAATTTAGGGTGACATGATTGAAAGTAGGTGTAGAAAGCTTCACACTGGAAGTTAACATTAGGAACTCATGGATTCACACCCAAAGTCGATCCACTCAACATATAAAACATATTTCCTCAACACCTGATCCGTTCATGGAGTCAATAAAAATAGATTCAGGAATTTCCTTATTCATATAGAAATGTTAACCACTTAACCCAGACTTCAGGAACAAGAAACTAATTAAGACTAAATTACCCTGGATAACTGATAAAAATAAGTTTTTTAAGATGGAAAACCCTATCTGCCACCGTTCAAATAGATCTCCATAACTCATGGGGCAACAGATGTTTGAACGAAAGAAAAGAATTCTCCAATAAGCAAGCAAACAACATAAAAGATGACTTCATTATGCTTCCAAACAGAACAACTTAACTGTCCGGTTCCCATGAAAGAGAAACTGGAAGAACTATACATAAAAACTAGGTAAAATCAGCAGCTATATCGTTGTATACCTCCCAGAAGAGCTTAACTGTCCGGCTCCCTTCAGTGTAACCACCAGTGTACCTTGTATTATTCCTCAAATCATCAACATCGATATCATGGTTTCCACCAGAAAGAAGCTTCAAACAAACATCAGCTATCAGTATTATGCCCACAAAAAGTACATATGCCGTGAAAGTGGAAACTGAAACGGAAAGGAACTTCTCAAACTGGGAGGTCACAATTGCCTCCCTCTCTTTAGTTCTACTCCTACCAATCCCAGGGAAGAAATTCAGGAACCTCTCAAATATATTTTGGAAGTATATTTTTATTCATATTCATCAGCATTGGGCTTAACTGAACTTCCTTGTTCTGTCATGGAACATTTAATTTTCTTCTATTAGCCCTTCATCGTTTCCTTGCGTTTTAAGATCTATAAGACTGAACTTCGTTTCCACAAGTGTTAAAACCAAAAGAAGTGCATTCTTAATGCTTTAATTATTAAATAGACTTGATAGCAACAGGCTATGCTGTTATAGCGGTGAAAATACAAAATTGCGGTCAGGTCCAATATTTGAAATAGCGGTGATATAGCGGTCCAAAAATAGCGGTTCATATAATATTTCTTATAATTATATACATATATGTATGCATACATAAACATATAGTTTCAACATCAAACCATCAACTTAAACAAGTTTCACAAAACAAAATAGGAAAAGTGTTAATAAACGAGCTAATCTCAAGCAATAAGTTCAACATCATCGTGGAGACGTGGTCGTGTAAAGCAAAAGATGAGATCGTCATCATCTAAACTAGCAAAAGATGAGATCGTCTAAAACAGAAGCTGAGCAGTGGAGGTCTGGTCCGTCTGGAGGAGGCTGTCGATTGTCCAACTTGGAAAAGAAAAACCTACGACTTCCTTAAATTGCAACTTGGGTTGATATTAAAAAGAAAGTAATTGTTGTGTTAATGGATTAAAGTTAAAACATAGCCCAGATCTAAAAAACCCAACTGCCCAAAACAAAGACTCAAAATAAAGCCCAAAAAGAACCCAAAAATAAATAACCGCTATTGCAGAACGTAATTTGACCCTAAATATCAGTCAAAATTGAGGTAAATTGCGCCAATAATTGCATTACCGCTATTTACACCGCAATTTGACCACCATTATTCTGCTTAGGGCCGATATCCGAGATTGCGCCGCAATTAACAGCATAGAGCACAGGTATGAGATAACAAGTACTATAATTCCTAAAAGCAATGTAAATGTCATGTCATGTCAAGGCTTTTTCTGTGGCAGCTTAATACAAGTAGAGGATCCTGTGTAATTCATATAGAGCATCATCATTGCATAACTCAAACTTTAGTTAATGAATAGCCTGCCCAACCAGCTTCACCTTAAATTGAGGATAAGAAAACATGGTAAGTTACGTAAAAGCATAAGATGAATCAATTTAAGATGAAGCGGAGTCTAATATATACAAGCATAAATCACAGATGTACACCCCAGAAGAATAAATACCTGATTAAATTCACTGGCGTTAAACAGCTTCAACCAAGATGGGGATATAAGATCTGTCAATCCTCTATAAAATGCATTTGAAAGTGGCAGTACCTGCCATTTGTGCCACCAAGAATACAAATCAACTAAACACAAGTTTACAGTTTGGGATCATATTGCCAACTTAATATATATGTACCTGTCGGTTAAGTTTATAGTCTGCCATAGCATATATGTATTGCAACTTGTTATCATTTGTCACATTAACATCCTTGCCACCAGCTTTAAGTTCTACAACATGCCGTTTTCCAGGTAATTCTTCCGTAACTGTGAAGTCTAGTGAGAGGTCCTTGACATCACCATCATAATGCTGCAGCAAAATGGCTAGCAGTGCATCACAATTTCTTTTGTGTGGGTGCATATGCAATGAAGCACAGCACTTTTACTATGAAAAATATAAGACATGCAAGTCATAACAGATCTATCGACATGACTCGTGCCCATGTCTGTCACTTTCTCTCTCTCTCTTTCAACCTTTTCATGAATCTTCTACCAAAGTTTTATAGTGCATTCTTTTTTGCAATCTTGGACCCTAAACTGAAACTTAACAAATACTTGAAAAATAGATTGCAACTCATTCCGAATCTTGGAGGTTATTCAAGAAAAATGACTTTTACTCCTAGATTTCCAATTCTAGTAAACGCTTACCTTAACATACATAAGATTTTTGTAGAGTTCTGGATCCAGTGCTGATAGCTCATCAATAAAGCTATAGCGTCCTAACAGCTTTTGTACAAAAACATGAGAGAAGGAATAATCTAGTAATATTCCTTCATAAAGTGCTTTGCCAACAACTCTTCCAAGAAACTCTATCATCTGGAAGCCGTTGTCCACACATCTTGCCATTGAATTTGGAACTAGAAGTCTATCTGAAGTTGAGGTCTGGGTGAATAGTCCATAACTAACAAAATCCAAAGATGAATGAAATTTAATACTTTGAAAGTCAGAAAGCAGTGTAAAGTGGGAGATATTGAAATTATCTTCAACTTACTCAGGGGCAAAGGCAGCTTTTGCTATGTCAGTTAGAAACTCTTTTGATAAACCACCATAGTCTAGCCCAGCCTCAGGGAGACCACACTCACTAACAAATGAGACATGGATGCTAGACTTCAATCTCGATCCAAGGGGATTTAATTGCTGGAATCCATCTTCAACAATATGACTACGGCGGATTACTACCTCAACAGCTTGTGGACCAGGTCCAATCATTTCACCAGCCATTCTCCGCGATACTTTGTCCATGCTGATAAGTTCTCTGAACATCTGAACTCTGTCAAGAAAAAGCTTGACGAGATTAGTGGGCTAGTTTGACAAGAGCATGAAATACATAATTTGGCTTTGTAAGAAGCAAGTCAATAAGCAGATATAGTCACATGTATTGCAGCTCTTCATATGAACAATGACTTTCAATGAAATATGCTTGTATCTAATATGTGTCCAAGAGAATTCCCAGCTCTTTAACTTCATATTTGCGAACACCTATCAACCAGACAAGAATTTTAAATGACCATACGACAATAAAACACCTAAGAATCATCTTCTTAAGTACCTCAGCTTCTTATCAACAAGGCCAGGTAAATTTAACTAGAAAAATGTTCCACAAAGGCACATCAAGAGATTAGGGACCTTAGGGACTAAGGAGGTAATGTTACTTGTCCTATTCCTATATGCATATATCTCTTTTACAGAACTTCCATAAGTCAAAAAAGATTACTAAGAATCAATAGAAGTGCAGATATATGCATACCAAAACTTTAGGATGTCAATATTCAACACCAATGATCCGGTCGTAGAATAGCACTCTACCATGGCACAGATTAAGGTTTTTCCAAAATAAACAATAATAATAATAATAATAATAATAATCAGGTCATTTTATTTACTCTGCATTAAGGTGAATCTCCTTCAAAATGCAGCTTCAAATATTAGGATTCACTATCTTATTTGTATTTAACTGTCACCAATAGTTCACTTCATACATTATAAGGGTTTCAAGTGTCCAAGAAAGGCAACATTGACATTTCAAACTTGCCTTCCTAATTAGCATCAAGGTATCATATCTTCCATGAAGTCAATATACCCTGCCCGCATCACCAGAAAAACAGTTATGAGCTACCAGAAGCCTTGCCAAAATGATTAGCAGCCAGGCTGCAGGCATTCTGCCTTAAAACGGTACTCAGGTCAATCCCTAGCTTCTAATTGACAGCACCAAAGAGGTTCACAATCCCTTGGCTGAATTAATCAGCTAAAATTTTCAATTCTGGATGCTTAAGTGAATATTTTAGGTCCTGAATCCTCCTAGGCACCTTGGTGGAGTGCGTGTGGGTGGATAGGTGGGGACATGGAGGTTTCCAGACAAGTGCTGTTATGTCTAAGAATAGCACATCAAAGAAGTCTGACTATCTTCAATTCCCTAGATGTTCCATCAACTGATATAGTCCTCCCAAGATTTAGGTAAGAAGAATCATCATATATATTGTTTAATCAGAAGCAGTAAGTAAATAATTTGAATGATTGTGCCTCAAAAGTCTAGAGAATACAATCATTTGCATCAAGGTATTGCAGATGATGTGGCTGCGCTGATATTTTTTACATTACACAACCTCCATTTTTTTACATCAAGTAATTAAGAATGTCTAAGCTGGTTAACTTTCAGGACTCACGGTTGTATAAAAACTAGAGTTACTTGCATATATAAGAGTAAAAGAAACAAAAAGCACAACACATCACAAGCAGAGAATACAGAGTTTAATCTTCATTTTTCATACTATATGAAATTCTGAAATAATGGGGTCAAATGACCCATCAACTTGCAATTACCTTTCTTCAAACGGAAAAATATGTGGGGTCGTTGTGATAACAGAGTGCATGCTTGAGATGACCAATGAATCATCAGATCCAAGATTAGTTGACAGAACTTCATGAGTTCTTGCAGCAACAGCAATTGGTGGACGATTCTTTTTAGCTGGAGAAAGCCATAGAGCTGGGGGGCAAAATTGGTGTCTACAATCCCTTTCATACAACAAATGTAGGCAACGAATAGCAGCATCCATAAGAGGACGATTCTGCAAGGCAACGTTATGGGACAGGGCATTATAAACTAACGTATTCAGCATTGATGCGATTCTGCGCTGCTGCTCCAGTGTAAAGGGAACCTACCCAATTGCCAAAAAGAATGATTATTTCCAAGTAGAAAATAAAGGACCTGTGGTATATATTTGGCGGGAGGGGGCATTACCTGTTTCTCATAGAACTCTATGTCATCAAGAACCAATAACAGGTGAGAATAGGTAGCACAGAAGAGATGAATTAGATGAGAGGAATCTGTCGTTAAACCCTCAGGACCCCTCCTCAAAGACTCGATATCCCATACGTCAGAAGGGTCGTCCTCAGTCCTTTGAGTACTAAGGCTATTAACAGACTCTATCTGCTCGATATCTCCTTGGGACTTTCCAGTGATCTTATTTAGTACATTAACCCACTTAGTGCCTCCATTCTTAGCCACCCCTTTTTTCTTTTTCTTGGAGATTCTATCCCTCGAGTCTTCAGTAATATTGCTATTGAAGAAGTTGGTAGCATCATGAGCAGAATCTAATTTAGCAAAGAAGGACTTTTCAAGTGCTGCCCACAGATTCAAAAGAAATCCAGGGGTAAACGAGAGCATATTGAGGATAGGCATTGATCCGACCACTGGATTGAGGATGGTAAATATCCTAAGCATATAAGAATAAAAATATGCAACATCAGTCAATTCACACTTCTCTGGAGCTTCTGGCAGTGAACTATCAGCTTTTTGAATGGATGAACTCTTGTCCAAGATCAACAACTTCATCAGATGCCATTGTTGACAAACAGGCTTCAGTAAATCTGTATAAGAAATGTTGGAGAATTTCTGGGCCTGAAGCGGAATTGGGTCAACTAATTCAACCAACGGCTCGCCATTAACTTGAATTGCCTGGTTCTCCTTTATGATCCATCCAAGACCCTCAAACCAAGTTAATAAGTCTTTGGCAAGAATGATAACAACACGAAGGTAGGATACGTAGTCTAGGCCTTGAGTGAATTTTCCAGAATCCTCCGAATTGCTGTCAACCCCTACTGCAAGGCAAATAACGTTTGCAAGTGCCCAACCAACAGGAGGCAACATCTTTGGACTTGAACTTTGTCCCAAATTATTCAACTTTGAAATATCTTCTAAAATTTTCTCTTTTGATATCTGCCATCACCTGCCAAAGGTTGATCAGTTCCTCATGCTCTATACAGTAATGCAATATAGTGAAGAAAATTTGTGTGGTTGATGGATGATTAGCTCAAAAGATTCCAAATGAGAACCTAACATGGAAGAGTTAAAAGAACAAGTCTAAGAAATATAATTGGGATATATGCTGTGCTATCTAATTTTACTGGTAGAAGTGCTTATTGAACCAGATTCAACTTCCAACTTCTTACTATTGCAGGAATGTGCACGTGAGGAACTTACATAGAGGAAATAAAACTTGTTAGAATCATAGTAATATCCCATATTTCTTAGAAAGAGAATTCCATCAATTGTAGTAAAAAGAGTTACATGACACATTTTGCACAATATCGAAGTAAAGTCTTCGTATGTGTCGGAGATCACTTTAGCAATCAAATATAATTTCCCTGCCAGCTTACATTTTTTTAAGGTTGGGGGCATTGTCAGTGAAACTAAATCCCAACAACATTGCCAAGCCTTTATCTGGAACGAGAAAGGTTAACTAAATCCAATAAGAACCAAAAGTTCAGTGTCTCCTCCAAACAACTATTTATCTATTTCATGAAATACTAGAAGAACTTTCATATTTTGTTTCATATATTTTAGCCTACCACAACTAATATGGGATAAAAAGATTCTTCTTGTTGTAACAGGAAGTTAGCTAAAATCTTATCATATTATTTTGATGGTGATCATAGTTAATCATTCTGTAATTTACATTAAGGTAACGAGATTGAACTTAAAGCACCTTTTCAAATGGCCAACGAACATATTATACATCAGTTGTCCACTCAAGTTTGGGTTTTCTGACTTCACCAAATGTCATGTTATCACAGTACATGCCTGAAGTTAAATATGGTACATTAAGAAATCTAACTCCATGTACGGATGAAAACATGTAATGCAATGTACATAAAGCAATCAATTATGATGGTATATTGGTTCAAAGACGTCATGCACCATGTAACCTTAGGTATACTATTTAAGCAACTGCTCATACATATAAGTTTTTTAAAGAGATGCTAACATATGCAAGTTAACAGGCTTTCCCACAAGCCTTACCAATATCTGCCTGAAGCAAGGCAATAAGATAGATTTGTGCTTAATAGCAGATAAGAGTACTGCTGGCAGACGTTGAGTAAACCATGGGATTGTTAGCAGAAGCACACAGTACTGCTCTGCAGCAAACTGCAAATCTAGGAACCCATCCTCATTCATTTTCATGTTGCCACTATTAAAGGGTCGCAGTGCCAAAGTGATTGCGCTCGCAGTAATCAAGAATCTGTCATCTGTATGGCCAGCAGTTTTTATTTGTGAAGGAAAAGGAATATCCAATCTACTAACGTATCTTCTGATAGAAATGTAAAGCTGACTTTTCTCACTGCACATGTAGCATACTAGATCTTTCACTGCCATATCTGCTTCTTGAAGAGTGATATTGTTAAGAGCTTTCCAACCCTTTAGATCAGTCAAGCTAACAACAAACCGCATTGCCATAGATGTAAGGACAACATATTGATGTCCCTCATGATATGAGTAATCACATTCTGAAAGAATGAGCACGCATAAGGAAATCAACTTCTTTGCTTGATATGTCCATGTCCTTCGCTCTTCAATGTCACATGTGGCAAGGGTGCAAAAGTTTCTCTGTGCATCTTCAAAAGAAAAAAGTTCAAATTAAAGAATTAAGAAATCAGTTCACACTTGTTTAAGGTTGTATACAGATAGTGAGAGAAAATTAAAAAAACCAGTTCACACTTGTGTAAAAACCTTAAATTTCCGTTTTGCATAAGAACGTGTAAAACGTGTGAAAATGAAAGTTTGCAGACATGTCCTCACACAGAATTGTATTGTGTGTAGATGACAAATGCCACTTCTTAAGGATATTGAGAGAACATTACCAAAGAAGTCACAAACATTAAAAAAAACAGCCATTCATTCTGAATGTCCCTAAATTCTGACTGTCCATCATTTTCCCCATCTTTTTTGGCATTCATACACTTCTCCTAGGAAATGGAAGGACCAACTAGAATTGAATATTTCCAGTGACTGACACATTAAAACCTGCACTAAAGGTTATTGAATTCTATGTGGTTTAGCAGACAAGAAATGTACAAGTATACATGTTGCTACTAGGATACTATCTAAGGGAACTATGTAAATGTTACTAGAAAGATAAACCCTAATTAACTACTATTAGCCAACAAAACCGAACTGTGTTACAATGTCGCTTCTCTAAAAGAGAGGAAATTGCTGAAGTAAAAGATAAATACTAACATCAAAATCGCAAACAGTTTATTCATTTGGAATGTCCTAAACTTTGACAGCCCATTAACTTTAGTTTTTACCTTATTGTCATTCATTCACTTCTATTGATGAAAGGAAAACACCAAAGGGATTAAAGATAAAATCTGATAGGCACAAATGTGAGTTAAAAGGTATCTAGGATTCTCACATGTAAGACAGAAAAAGCATACCATTAGAATTTATGCTCTCCAAAAGAATTCTGAAGCAAATCTGCATACAATCTACATCTCTATCATCAAACCTCTGACGTCGAGTTGCTAAAGTTGTAACAAAGAAAAGAAAAGGTCTCAATAGGTTGCTGGAAATCCAAGCTCTGCTCATAGGAACTGGATGACAACTGAGCATCTCTTGCCACTCTTCTCGAAGATGTACAGCTACCACCTTTGTTGAAATATAGCGTCTCCAAACCCTCTACAGAAAATGTGACAAGTCATTCTCTATTCATGGAAGTGAAACATACCATGAAACTCAAACACTTGCTTGCAATCAGATGCACAATATAGTTGGACCAGAAGAGTCACACGTTCATTCAGTTGCCTAGTAACTCTGTTTTCGCCTGTAGTTAGCTCAATGGTTTCCAAAAGATTAACCGACTGAATCGTGAGCACCCCCACATAGCATACCAATGATTTGAAAAAGCCATTTATGAACTTCCTCTTTGACCAACCAGTTTTAGGATATGCTTCTAATAACCCATTAGTAAAGACGTAAGAGTCAGGCTTTACTATCACACCAAGTACAAACAAAGTCATGAAATACCCATCTCATAATACTCCCTCCATCCCAAGCAAAAGATAGAGACATTATGATTTCTATTGTTAATCCCAGTATCTTTCATGGCAAAATTGACATGAACTCTCTTGCTCATTGTTCAATTCTTGGTTGTAAAGTAGAAGTGTCATCAATTTCTTCTCAAAAAAGTTAAGAAGTCAAATTGATTTCAAGTTGTCAAGTAACACGTAAATCCTAAAAAAAAAAGGTGTCTGCTTGGTTTGGAAAGATGTAAGTATAGAAACCTGAATAAATAGTGAAGCCGCGGTAGCTCGCCGCATGTAATTGCGAAATTCCCTCTCTTGTGTAACCTTCTCAAGTAAGGCATCCCTAGAGATCTCTTTCGCACTCGCACCCCGCAGCGACACCTAAATCCAACACCAAACAACATTCAGAAATTAATTAAAAATCAGTAATCCAGTTAAACACAAATGCTAATACAGAGTCACCCAAAAACAACATCATGATACCAATCCAACCCAAACAACAGTCAGAATTTAACTAAAATAAGTAATTCAATCAACTAACGACTAATTCATCAATTAAACACAAATACTGATTACAAAGTCACACAAAAACATGAATTCATGATTAGGCATGATCGGTCTTAGTTTGAAACAAATACATAGTAACAAGACCTACACAGTAAATTATCTCAATTTATGGTAACGAAATTCGATAATTGCACGATTATAAAAAACCTGTTGTTTACGAAGTCCGTCCATGGCGATTCCGAGCAGAAAATGGATCGAAATCAGGTACGTAAAGTCCAGAAAGTAGCGACGTCAACTCCAATGATCATAGGATGTGAGGGAGAGGGAGTTGAAAGGGGATACATTACGCAGTGACCGTATATTTGGCAGTTTGACCTAGGTGAGAGTTAGACCATCCGCATCCTGTAATCCATTTACACTTTCAATCGTGCCACATCAGCTTTTGCAATTATCTTCCGTACATCTGCAATTCACCTACAACATTTTCAACTGTATCACGTCACCTACACTTTCAAAAGTGATCCCCACTACAATATTTATTAACTATTTTATAAATTATTTATATATACATTCTAATTATTTTTTAATTAATAAACATGTTTTATTTTAATTCAATGTTAATTAAAATGATTAATATATGATATAATTTTATATATTAGATTATAATTTTATGTAATTATAAAATTTAATGTTTAAAATAATTTAATTTATTATATAATTAATATAATTAAAAATATATTAACATTATTAATTTATAAAATTAATTGTTTTGTATAAAAATAATTTATTTAAATAATTAAAAGAAGAAAAATAAAATTGGAGGAAAGTGGGTGGCCCACGTGGCTTTCAAATTCACTTACAAATTTTGCAAGGTTTTTCCTACTTGGCAATCCATACTCTGACAAAAGTTGATTTGCAATTGTGTTTGCAAACCCCATGTGGGTGGCCTTACCCCCATAAAAGGAGTTAAAACTAGCGAAATAACATTGTAATTTCTATTTTTTTTTAATTAGCACAATATACTTTTAAAATATTTTCTATTAAGATTTCGTACTTTTAAAATTTTATCCATTATAGTATTGGATAATCTGTTATTTTTTGAACAAGTTTTTTTGTTGACGTGTCAAACTTAAAAGTCATATAGGATAATCTGTTACACATGGAGAAATGAGCGAAATAACTAGGCATGGCAACGGGCGCGAGGATGGGGCGGGTTTTGTAATCCTTGGCCCCGGTTTGTAGTAACATCTCTCGGCACCAGTTCTCAGCGGGTACGGGGATTAACATCTCATCTCCGGTCAAACCTCTATCAATCTCTGGTCAAAACCCGGTCAATCTCTGGTCAAACCCCATGAAAAATATCAATTATTTTGATTCTATCAGAAATCCTGGCCCTGGTTTGAATAACATCCTCCGGCCCCGACTTCGGTTTGAGTCTACCGCGGATCCCCGGCCCTGGCTTCGGCTTGAGTTTACCGCGGATCCCCGGGCCCGGGACCTGTTTTAGCGGGGAATCCTCCTCTCTGTTCGGGTCGGGTGAACTGGGTTCCCACCTGGTCGAGGCAAATTATCATCCCTAGAAATAACAACATACTTTTACAAAATTTCTTATTATAGCCTTATACTTTCAGTTTTTCTTATTACAACAATATACTTTCAAAATATTTTTATTAGAGCATCGTACTTTCAAAAATTTACCCGTTATAACATCGGATAACCTTTTAAATTGAATTTACTCATTATATTATCAGGTTTCTTTGCCACCTCATCTTCGAGTTTCATACTAATTTTCGAGTTCCATACTAATTTTATATATCAATTGCATACTAATGTGCTCACTAATTTGAACATGAACCATCTCAAGTGGAGTCATGACCAAAGCTCATCCCGAAAAAAAAAGGAGACCAAGTGAAAGAATAACTTTGAACAACTTACGGAAAAATATTGTTGAGAAAAATAGAGAAAGTAGTAGTTGTGACAAAGCGGTTCCATTTATCATTGTTAGACGAATGTGAATAGAATGTTTTTTTAAGATGCTCCACTTATTTAGTTTTTGGCATTACAAAGAAAGTCATTAAATTTACAATGAACTCGATGAACGAATGATTTTTTATGAATAATTTTTATTTATGAAATAGTGATCTTCTGTAAACATGTTTAATTTATGATATTATAACTTTTACTAAACATATTTGGTTAAATTTACAATGTTTAAATGATAAAAATATTAAAATTAGAAGTACAATGTTGTAACAGGAATTGACGGTGTTATAATAAAGTAATATTGAAAATACAATGTTATAATAAGAAATGTCATGTTAGCATTATCGTACATGTGAACAGCCTATGTGGACGACGAGGTGACAAAGAAATCTGGTATAATGAGTAAATTTAATTTAAAAGGTTACCCAATGCTATAACAGGTAAATTTTTGAAAGTACGATGCCCTGATAAAAACTAATTTGAAAGTATATTGTTATAATAAAAAAACTGAAAGTACAATACTATAATAAGAAAATTTGTAAAAGTAGGTTGCGATTTCACAACCCCCCACCCCACCCCACNCAAATCAACCAATTCAAACTCACTCCACCACACCATGTATAGCAGGGCCCAAACAAAATAAGGTGCGGAAATATTTAGGAGTCACGATGAAACCGTGATATTTTTTAAGACGTGACTTATAACGACAAATATTTATATCATATAAATTATTATTATTTTATATATATATATATATATATATATATATATATAAAGATATATTTTCTACTATTACTAAATGAGTTAAATATATTAAATAATTTAAATTAGATTAGACATTAGAAACTAACAAATAAGATATTAAAAAAGTAACAAAAATCAAATATTATGTTACAAAAATTGTGCATTAGGTCATGGCGTGCCACATGCTTAACATGACGTGAAACACAAGCCTTAAGGTACAACACCACATGATGATTGTTGCGACGAACTTTTTTTTAATATTGCTTATAACCCATATATATTTATATATAGAGAAGAGTTTAAACGAAAACACTTTTATTTTACGAAAATGGAAGAACACTTTTGGGCTTCAAAATTAATTAACTTATAATGAAAATTAGAATAAATAAAAATTAATTAGTATTTATCTATAATTTTCTGTTATCCTAGATTTATTCTAATCTCTTAAATTTTGTTATTATCATCAAAACTTTTTTATGTCGATGCGGCCGTTGTCGATAATAATGTGATAATACCGTGATAATTATCTGATAATGATTTGATAAGCTGAAGACGTTTTATGATGTGATTTTGATGTGATAATCATTTAATAGTTATGTGATTTTTGTTGTGATAGCGATGTGATAATCGGAAACTAGCGATGATCACATCTACATTCATCGCTCCTTCTGTTCATTAAGTGATGTTGTTGTGATAATAATGTAATAATGATTTGATACCGATTAACATATTATATGTATTTGATTCTTGAGATAAAGATGTCATCACAATTACAGATAAATATGAAATTACATGATTATCCTTAATTAATTAGTTTATTTTTCTATTAATTTTAATTTATGGGTTAAATAATTTGGAGGTCCATAAATATTGTCGCATTCTCATAAAACAAATGTGTTATCGTTTGAATCTCCACATGTACACACACACACACACACACACACATATATATATATATACTAGAAAGGTATTTGTGCAATGCAACGATATACATATCGATGTTAATGTTTCGTTTTATTCTTATCTCTATCGATGTCAGAATACGATTTCATGTGGTTTTAAGAAAGCGATAATATTTTATTTTTAAATAAAATGTAAAATTGAAGATATCCTAAAATTTTGAAAAAATAACATAATATAATTTTTGATTTAATAATATATTTTTTAAAGTTTAATAACGAAACAATTTATCTTTGATATAATAATATAATTTTTTATAAAGATAATAATTAAGTATTATGTTAGAACTCAATAATTATCCTAATTATATTTTAGATTTTTTATAACTAAAATGAGATGTTTATCATGTATTTGATTATGTGTATCTGCAGTTAATTACATAAATTCAAACATAAAACTTAATAAGTTATAATTACGCACAATCTACTTATATTCTTGAATTTTAAGTAATATACATCAATAAACATTATTTTATATATAAAAAATAATTTTTTAAAGTTTTTATCAAATATATGTCTTAACTTATATGTAACATTTATGTATAAAATATATACAAGAATGATGATTCTGTAACCCATTGTATTCTAAAAAATTAATCCTTTAAAACATCGAGATTTCAATAAATAATCCATATAATAAATGTAATTTATCAATCAAGATTTTAAAATCTAATTGTGAATGAAATTTCTAAATTTTATGTCTTATAATATTTTTGACTTAAGATGTTTGAGATTGTTTATAAAAATGATTTATTTACTTATTTCGACGTAACAACGATAATAAACAATTTTAAATGTTTGGATAAACAGTTTATACCAATATTAAATTGGTAATAAGAAGTTATAAAAAAATTAAATTATTTTAACTTATAATAAATTGATAAATATTTTTATAAAAAAACATAAATTATTTAAAATAAGTAATCCCCAACATCCCGTTTAAATCACCTCTTCATATTATTCATTCAACATAAGAAAATGGTCAAGGTTGTGAGGATATGTGTGAATAAACGATAGCATTTCTTCCCGTTGAAGTGATTGTGGTTGCCACCCGATATTGCTCTGCATGGATGCCACGTGTCCGACGGCCATGCTACGTGTCAAGCAACTACAGCTTACATCATCGTGATCATCTTACCTCTATCTCCTCCCCACCGGCAGAATGCAAATCCAATCGCAGAGAATAAAAAAATTGATCGCTTCCTATAAATTTCTTAGCGATCGATCCGATCACAACTCACAGTTTTTGCTATCAAAACCAAATACGACCCAGCAATCAATAATTCTAATCTGCGTCACCATTTTGTGTGAATTTTACTGTTTTTAACTTGAAACAATCCAATGGCTTCGCACCAAGATGTTAGAATCAAGGAACAGACAGCGGAGAAGGCTGCAAGGGCCGCCGCTGATGAGCTGAGGGACATCAATCGTCAGGGACAGGTTGGTGGAAACGGTGGTGTTGTGGTGGTGGAACGCGATGAGCAGATAAGAACAAATGAAGGCCGACCTGGCATTGTTAGCGGCAGAGTTGATCAGACTGTCACAAGTACACCAGGTCATGCAAAGGATGTTGTCACCGGAAAAGCTCATGAGACAACCAATAAGGCGTCGGAGCTTAGCGGGGAAGCGGCTGAGAGAGCGAGGTGGACCGGCGAGGAGGCTGTCCGGAATACGGAGGAGACGAAAGAGATGGCGGGAAGGTACAAGGACTATGCAGCACAGAGAACAAAGGAGGCTGCCGGTGTTACGGCTGAGAAGGCGAAAGAAGGGAAGGACGCTGCGGTGGGTAAGGCAGGAGAGTACAAAGATTATGCGGCGGAGAAGGCGAAAGAAGGGAAGGACGCTGCGGTGGGTAAGGCAGGAGAGTACAAAGATTATGCGGCGGAGAAGGGGCGGGAGGTGGTGGACAAGGGCGGAGAGTACAAGGACTCTGCAGCACAGAAGGCGAAGGAAGCCAAGGACACAACAATGGAGAAGGCGGGAGAGTACAAGGATTATGTAGCACAGAAGGCGAGCGAAGCGAAGGACACGACAATGGGGAAGGCGGGAGAGTACAAGGATTACGCGGCGGAGAAGGGGAGGGAGGCGGCGGAGAAGGGCGGAGAGTACAAGGACTATACCGCACATAAAAAGAAGGAGGCGGCAGATGTGACGGCGGATAAGGCGAAAGAAGCCAAGGACACAACAATGGGAAAGATGGGGGAATACAAGGACTATGCCATAGAGAAAACCAAGGAGGCAGTCGGTTACACGGCGGAGAAGGCGAAAGAAGCTAAAGATGCGACGTTGAGTAAAGTGGGCGAGTACAAGGATTATGCTGCTCAAAAAGCATATGATGCCAAGGACTACACCGTCGACAGGGCGGCGGCCGCCAAGGACTACACCGTCGACAAGGCGAAAGAAGCCAAGGATGCGACGATGGGTAAAGTTGGTGAGTACAAGGATTACACCGCTCAAAAGGCGGCAGCCACCAAGGACTACACCGTCGACAAGGCGGCAGCCACGAAGGATGCGACGATGGGAAAGATGGGAGAATACAAGGATTACACCGCACAGAAAGCTTATGACACAAAGAACTACACGGCGGAGAAGGCAAATGAAGGGAAGCAAACAACGGTGGGGAAGATGACAGAGTTGAAGGACGCCGCCGCCGATGCTGCAAGAAAAGCCATGGACGTATTTACCGGGAAGGAGGAGGCGGCCAAAGAGAAAATGACCGAAACTGGTGATGCTGCTAAGGTTAGTCGGATGTGATCAGTTTTTTTCCTCTTTTGGTAGTATATAGGTTTAACTTAATAATTTATTATAATTAATTATTTGTGGGAAGGTGATCTTGTAAAATGATAGAAATAATAAGAATAATTTATTTCGGGTAGGGAACGTTTGATGAAGTAACAGAAGAGGATGCGAGGAAGAGAATGGAGGCCATGAATTTGAAACAAGGTGGAAGAGGTGGTGATGTGGCGGCGACGACGACGGTGGTGGAAGTGGAGGACGTCTCGCCGTTGGGAGCAGGGATACTGGCGGCGGTGGACGTGGACGACACCCCGTTGGGAACGACAGGGGAGGTATTGAGGCAAGCCCAAGTGAGACGAATGGAAGCAGACGATTCAGAACGATAAGGTTGAACGTGATGTCCGGTGTTTTTCCATTAATCTTGGAACAAACGTTGTGTTTCACTTTTGTTTTTTGGTCCACGGATGTGTTTGATAAAGAGGTAAAAAGAATAAAGAATAACTCATTTACAGATAAGTGACCCATAGAAAAAAGTTCTGGACAACGTATTCCTGAATCTTCAATCCATGGTATTAAATCAAATATTTAAATATGATTTAAATATGAAACATAGTTAATGACATATTTTTATTTAAGTGAATCTTTTATATAATTTAAATGTAAATTTTAAGATAAATAAATATATAAAATTGTATAAATTTTATTTATAAATTTAATATTATAATTTTTAATAGGTAAAATATATCATTTAAATAAATTCAGACATTTATTAATTTATAAAAACAAATAGTCTTGTTGATTCAGATTTTAAATTTCAGCATCACCTACAAATCATAAGTGAAATAAGATTTCAGACTTCAACGAGTTTTTTGCAAAAATGGGTTGGTTTTGAAAAAGGTTTGTAGAAATAGGTTAATTTTAGTTTTATTGGTAGAAATAGGTTAGTTTATGTGGGACCCATTCATTTAAAAAAATCTGATTTTSTAAATTTACAATTTTTACYCTYCAACTTACATTTTCATTTTTATTTATATCCTTTATTTTRTAAAATTTTATATTTAACCCTTATTATATATTATGTATTAATTTATTTAATTAAAATATATATGTTAAAATTTACGTATTATTTTTAAATTTACGTAATTTACGTATTATTATCAATTTATATAATTAAATAGATCTCTTGTATACATTCAGATTAATTAATACCAACCTTTAATATGTTAAAATTTGTATATTTTTATCAGGTTATATAATTAAATTAAAAATTTATACAATTGTTATACAATTGATTCTGATTCCTGAACATTGTCACTATTTATGAAAACTCAAAAAAAGTGAAGAGGAATTGATTCCTGAACATGTACAATTGTCATACAATTGATTCTGATTCCTGAACATTGTCACTATTTATGAAAACTCAAAAAAAGTGAAAAGGAATTGATTCCTGAACATTGTCACTATTTATGAAAACTCAAAAAAAGTGAATAAATGAGTTGCCAATCAGTTACTTTTTTGTGTTATAAATTTGTTTGATTATGCACTTTCCATTCATCCTTCTTCAACTATTATATCATTAGAATATCAAATTTCAACATTCTTTCCTTCATTCATCCAAGGTATGTATTATTTTCTAAATACTTAGCATATATTGATATGAAACATCATATATAGCATCATATTTATATAATTTATCTTATGATTTATTGTGCAGTTACATTTTGATATACTTATCATCATGAATCTAGGCRGTCCGCCTACAGGTACTAGTTTTCTAGATCTTCTTCGTAATTTTGAGACCAATCCCTCGAATGTACCACTTCCTTTGCCGAATGATAATACATTTGAAGCAGATAATGACTTTGGTTTTGATGAACCCAACTCACAATATAGTGAAKATACTGATAGTGAGTCAATGTGTAATATTGAGAATGATTCTGATGATGTGAGTGAACCTCCAGTAATGAATTTTATGAATGATATTGGAGATGTAGGAGATGATGACATAGTTGATCTGGAAAACAACATTCATATAGATGTTTGGAGTGAATCAGAAAACAAAATAAGGTTAGGAATGCAATTTGAAAGTAAGGCACATGTAAAAAAGGTAGTAACACTTTGGTCGATTGCCCAAAATAGAGAGTTTAAAGTGTACGAAAGTAAAAACAGCTTATGGTTAGCAAAGTGTAAGACTCTAGGAGATGGTGGAGAAAGCTCTACTACTATGCACTATACACCACGTTGTGCATGGTATGTCCGTGCAATTAAGAAGAAAAATCATCACATGTGGAGGATTACACGTTGGGTGGATGCACATAATTGTTTCGGATCCTGCATTGGCAATAATAATAGAAATTTGAACTCTGCAACTATTGCCTC
>NC_037538.1:6299212-6304223 GCF_001531365.2 Cynara cardunculus var. scolymus | reverse complement strand
ATAATACGTAAATTTTAACATATATATTTTAATTAAATAAATTAATACATAATATATAATAAGGGTTAAATATAAAATTTTACAAAATAAAGGATATAAATAAAAATGAAAATGTAAGTTGGAGGGTAAAAATTGTAAATTTACAAAATCAAATTTTTTTAAATAAGTGGGTCCCACACAAACTAACCTATTTCTACCAATAAAACTAAAACTAACCTATTTCTACAAACCTTTTTCAAAACCAACCCATTTTTGCAAAAAACTCGACCTCAACACCATTAAAAAATAAACATCACATTAGTCATTCTATTTGGATAGATGGATCATAGAATTCTTATTTGTAGACGGTCAGAACCCGATTAAACCATTAAACGGTGGATCATAGAATTCTTATTTATCAATGGTCAGAACCCGATTAAACCATTGAATAGTTCAACTCAACTCGCAAAATAATTTGATTAGATTAACAGTAGAGTTGAAATTAGATTAGACACTTCAATACAATTTATCAATCCGTTACCAGTATATAAATTATAATTATATATAATTATATGCAAATTTGGGATTGGCTAAATTTTTACAACTTAATCCCACACAAGTTCACAATAATATATATAAATTATATAATTCTATACACGTTATAAATTGACTAAATTCAAAGGGCTTGAGGCTCATCTCACGATGTTCATCTTGTCTGATTGTTTTTGTCTTGGTTGGTATGCTTCCCGTTTGTGAAAGTCCTATCTGCACACAAACCCGAGATACTTTCATTCAATTTTTCCGTTAATGTCTCTAAGCCATTCATTGTTGATTGACAATTCGGTTCATTCTCTTCATTTTAAATTTTTGAATTTTAATTGTAATAGTTAAACACTCGAATAATAATTGGATGATTGCAATATTCCGGTTGTGTAAATTTCTAGTAATGTTTCTTCTTTTCTAATTTTTTTCGTAAAATCTGGCTATTGTATAACTCACGAATCCAAAACGTGAAAGTGTGGTGAATTAAATTAGGTTCGGTTGAGATTTTTTCAAACCGTCGTAATTAAGTTGGATATTTTAAATAAGAGTTAATCCGTCAAACTCGGCCCATTCTATGCACCCCTAGTAATTTGGATTCATAAGTTGAATATGGAGGTAGCAAAGTAAGTTAGTCAAACGAGTCAATAATAAAAAAATAATAACATAAAAATAATTGACATCGCTAATAATAATTCTAAATAAAATATTAATGTATAATGGGTAGTTAATATTAATTAATAATTTTTAACTATATTAAGTACTATTAATTAATATCTATTAATATTAATTAGTAACAATTAAATTTTATTTTTATTTATTAATAATTAATTTTATTAATATTTGTCTATAATTAATAGTAATAAATTAATTAATATTAATGAGGCGGCTATATTTGAAAAAAAAAAGACAAAAAACACCTCATAACATAAGCTACTTCAAGTAACGTTTCAATAATTTAATTTATAAGCTAGTTTCTGTTCATCCAAACGTGCATCCAAAAAATAAATTAATTTATATTTGTCAAACAATGTCGCTTTGCTTGCTTATTTCAATACCCAACCTAAAAACTATGTGAATTTTCTTGATTTTCTTTGTTTTTCTAAATTTGAGATTTTATAATGCAAAAGTTATTTTGTCAATTTAATAGTATAGATATAAAATTTCTTATTTAATATGTACTTTATAAAAAATTTGATTTGGATTCCATATATATATATATATATATATATATATTTAATTTGAGTCACAATTCATTTTAGAGTGAATTATACTTTTGGTTCTTGTAGTTTGTGCAAATACTGGTTCGTCCTTTATAATGATACTAACTGACGGTGTTAACTCCAAAAACCCTGAGTACTATGAAATCAAATAGTCAGGGACCATCAGTATAAATAGTTCATTTTAGGAACCAAATCCTTAATATATTTTCTAAAACAGAGAAAATTATGATTTTGAATAGTTTCTTACTCCAACAAAATTTTCAAAAAATTTCTTCAAAATGAGGAAAGTATGAGAGAATGTGTGAAATCTTTAAACTTGAAGAATTCTTTAAGAGAAAAAAGAAATTTACTATATTTTTAACGATAAAAAACTTTGAAATTATAAATATAGAAAAGAAAAATAATGTCTTATCTATATCTTATAAAACAGATTTGATAAAAGTCCTAAAAACAACCTTAAATGTATAAGATATTGCTTCTTTATGCATAAACTCTTAAAAATCTTAATTACAAGTCATTTATACATATGGTATGACTCAACAATGCTTCACCTTTTATAACTCATACTTTTAAGTTTTATCTTTACCATATTTAGTTTTGGTTTCCAATAGACATTGAAAATTTAAACTTTTTCAAATTTTGACCTTTTATGTTCCCAAGATTTTCATCTCACCATAAAAAACTCTTTACCATTTCAAATGTAAACCTTAGATTTTCATAATTCACGATTGATTTTTTTCTAATCACCTATGTTGCCCCAACTACATTCTTCCTCGCCTCCGCCGTCCCTCCTCCGATCGCACCGACACCCTTACAACTTCCACACATTTTTATAATTGTATAGAAGTCTTCCTTTGACTTTCCATTTTACTACTAGAGTTTGAGCTAGTTGTTTATTTTAAAAGTTGGCATTTCGGAGCTCTGGATCTACATTTACAGTATTTGTATACATTAACAAACCCATTTGCTTTTAAGGGTTTCTTTGATTGAATATATTCGAGATGAGTTGTGATTCGGGTCGAGTATCTTGCTCCACCGCTCCAGTCTTTGGCAAATGCTTGTATCTTGCTCCACTGCTCCAGTCATTCGGGTTGTGATTAAGGGTTCATGAATAATTGTAAAACATACTAACACCAACATTTTGGATGAATGTATATATTTGAATCTAAATTAGATACAAATGTAGTAGACTCTGTTACATTTTTAAAGAATTTGATATCTCAAAATTGAAAAATCTTAATGAGCTTTTTATATCCCGCTGTATTGCGTAGGTAGACAACTAGTTAAATATATTAATAATATAATAATATTCAAATAAAAAAGTTATTAAAATCAAAAGTAAACATAAGAAAGGTTAGACTATCGAGACTCCAGCATTATTGGAACTAAAAGACAATGGGAAGACTATTAAGGGGCTGTTTGGCAGTTGCTGAATGGTTTTGTGCAGAATGGTTAAGTGGTCAGAATGGCTAAGAGGGTCAGAATGGTTAAGTGCTGAATGAAATATGATTGTTTGGTAAATGTTCTCTGAATGACAACAAATTACCATTTTACCCCTATATATGATTTAATCCAAACCAAGGCTCTGTTAGCATCCAAATGCATCTTTCATATTTGTTATTGCATCAGAGTGCTTCTTTAATGTTTTTAGCCTTGATTCAACAAGAAATTAGGGTTTCACTCACTTGTGCGATGGTTTCAATCGGTGGTTTCGACCAGAAAATGAACGGCGACTGTGGTTTCGATCGGCGACTGTGGAAGCGAACGGCCACTATGGTTTCGATCGGCGACTTGTGGAAGCGAACGGCGACTGTGGTTTCGATCGGTGGTTTCGATTTTGGGGAAATACCTGAAGCGAACGGCGATTGTGGAAGCAGATGGAGGGAACGACGACCGTGGAAGAAGTGGGATTATCGCAGAAGGAGACGGGGACCGGAGATGGTGAACGGAGATGGCGACCGGAGATGGCGATCGTGGGGGGTGGGAGGCGATGTGAAGGAATGCTGTGTAGAGAGGGCAAATCTGGAAAAGTTTAGATCTGAATGGTTGAGTGAAGGGTTTGACACAAAATGGTTAAGAGGTATATGTAACCATTAAGAGGTTTCATATTTTGTGCCAAACACTCCAAACCTCTGACCGATTAAGAGGCTCCCTCTTAATGTCACCATTAAGAGGGAAACATACAGCCCCTAACATAGTAGAAGGAAACATGGGACCATATTATTATGTTTGATATTTGGTCATATTATTTTGGAGTAAATTACATTCTTGGTCCCTGTAGTTTATGTGTTCTGATATCCTAAGTAAATTATATTTTTATAGTTTACAATTTATAACATATTGAATCCATAAATTTAACTCCGTTAGAAAAATCTAGTTAAGTACGTTAAGTCAGAGGGCAATTAGGTCATTTGACACATTTTTATTAAAAATATAAAATGTATATGTATATTAAATATTAATTGTTTTTAATTATATATTATAATTCACGTACACATGCTTCTTGTTCATTAGCATACCCTATCGTCGGAAACCATCGTCTCCGCCTTTGCCACCACCATCTCTTCTTCAGATCTAGATCCATATCCATGTCTGAGGCCATCGATGGGTTAACCTACGGCTCCCTCTACACCACGAAAAGCTAATGAACAAACGGAAGCCCCCTGTAGAAATCCACGACCACCGCCCTGTGTCATCATCCTCGTGTTCATCATCCCTAAAGTTAAAACCTAAATCAAGTATCTAAAYAAAAARCTTAAAAAAGGTGGAGATCATCCCTGTGTTTATTGTTTGAAAAAGGGTGTTCATCACTTCATGGATTGTGAGATGGAGACGAATGGTCCCTGATTTGAAATGGGGTTTTACATTTCCAGATCGTCCATGTGTTCTAGATTAAAGGACAGTAGAAATGGAGACTAATGGTCATTGGATATGAATCTGATTGTCGGCGGAGAAGGATGAGGGGTTCACCGGAGAAGGGCGGTGGTTGTCGGAGATTTAGGGCATGTATCTCCGTGTGGGGACGATGATGGTGGGGTTGGGGAATGGTGGCCAGGAAAAATGGAGGGATGGGGCAGGCAACAATGGTGATGGTGTTTGGCACGGTGGTGAGGCGATGGGGGAGCCCTGAAGTTRTGTGTGTGTATATATATAATAAATACATAATAAAGATACTAGAAGCGTACCCGCGCAATGCAGCGAGATAAATCGTGTTTTTAATATTTCATTTTATTCTTTATCTCAGTCGATGTTATAATATGGCTTTATGT
>NC_037538.1:6291369-6296277 GCF_001531365.2 Cynara cardunculus var. scolymus | reverse complement strand
TTCGAAGATATTAACGAGACGATTATAATTGTGTAACTTGTTAAAATAAAAAATATATTTTTTAAACATGTTTTAATTGATATACGATTATGTATGTTAATTTGATAAAAGTTTAAAATGAAACATTTAAAAGTAAAGGACATAAAGTAAATTAATTAATTAATTATARGGGTATAAAGTGTAAATTTAAAATTATAATTTAAAAAAATCGATTATAAGAGGGTGAGTGTATGTGAGAGGTGAGTGTATATGAGGAGAGAAGGGGGTGAAAAAGTGAGTATAAAGGGTATTTTGGTCATTTAGAATTTTAAGACTTTAAGACTTTTGTTAAATTTGTTTAATAAAATAGTATAGATAAGCTTGTAATTGCTTTTAATTATATATTATAATTCACGTACACATGCTTCTTGTTCATTAGCATACCCTATCGTCGGAGACCATCGTCTCCACCTATGCCACCACCCATCTCCATCTACATCACCATCTCTTCTTCAGATCTAGATCCATATCCATGTATGAGGCCATCGATGGGTTAACCCACGGCTCCCTCTACACCACGAAAAGCTAATGAACAAACGGAAGCCCCCTGTAGAAATCCACGACCACCGCCCTGTGTCATCTGTAGCAAAGAATTCCAATCGAAATGTGTTTTTCATATATTCATTCACAAAAACAAACGATACATATATAGGACTACATACAACAGAAACCCCACTAATTAAGGAGCTATACAAGGAATGAATATGACTAACAAATACATCCAATACTTTCTATGGTTATCTGATCTTCTTAATAATTTCCATAGTTAGTTTTTCTTCTCCGAAATCTGCTCTCGTCAACACTCCCCCTCAAGGTGGAGAATGTATGTTTGTCATTCCCARCTTGTCTAGAGAGCTGTGGAAGGTGTTCTTACATACCGCTTTGGTTAGCATATCCGCTAACTGATTTTCGGAATTCACAAATGGCAGCTTAATTGTTTTCTTCTCCAAATGGTCCTTTATAAAATGACGATCAATYTCTACGTGCTTCGTTCTGTCAKGTTGTACGGGATTGTTCGCAATCTTAACGGCAGCTTCATTATCACAGAATAAACTCATTGGTYCATTTACTTTAAATCCAAGATCCCTTAGAATCCTTTTGATCCACAATAGTTCGCATACCCCATGTACCATACCCCRAAACTCAGCTTCAGCACTTGACCTGGCCACCACCTTTTKCTTCTTACTTCTCCATGTAACCAAATTACCCCACACATATGTGAAGTAACCCGAGGTAGACTTTCCGTCTGACTTATCTCCGGCCCAATCTCCGTCCGTATACCCGTGAACACCTTGACTATCACTCCTTCCAAAAAATAATCCCTTTCCAGGACACGCTTTAARATAACGAAGAATTCTATATACCGCCTTCATGTGATCTTCATTAGGTGCATGCATGAATMTGCTTACGATACTCACCGCATATGCTATGTCTGGACGTGTGTGAGCTAAGTAGATTAATTTTCCTACTAGCTTTTGGTATCTTTCTTTATTTGCGGGTATTTGACTGGTTTGTAAGGTTAAACCATGGTTCACTTCAATCGGGGTTTCTAGTGGCTAACAGTCAAGCATGCCGGTCTCTGCTAGTAGATCTAGTACATACTTTCGTTGACACAAAGTGATACCACGTTCCGATCTTGCAACTTCAATACCCAAGAAATATCTCAACTGACCAAGGTCCTTCAGCTYAAACTCAGTGGCTAAAAACGTCTGTAGCCTTTTCATTTCCTCAGGATCGTTGCCAGTTACTACCATATCATCTACATATACTATTAAAGCTGTCGTTTTTTCTCCCTGTAYCTTCACAAAGAGTGTGTGGTCTGCATCGCTTTGTTTGTACCCCACGGTCTTCATGAAGTTAGAAAATCGACCAAACCAGGCCCGGGGGGATTGTTTCAGACCGTACAATGCTTTCTTTAATTTGCATACTTTATCTCCACAACTTATTCCAGGTGGTAGATCCATATACACTTCYTCCTCTAGCGTGYCATTTAAGAATGCGTTTTTTACATCGAACTGACGCAATGKCCAGTTCTTATTAGCGGCAATCGATATGAGAATTCGAATAGTATTAATTTTCGCCACCGGAGCGAACGTATCACCATAGTCTACCCCATATTTCTGCGTATAACCTTTCGCGACAAGCCTTGCTTTATACCGTTCAATCTTTCCTTCGGCATTCACTTTAACTGTGAAGATCCACCGGCACCCTACCATTTTTTTTCCTTGGGGTCTCGAGACTACATCCCACGTACCACTCCGTTGCAATGCGTCCATCTCTTCGTTTACGGCCTTCCTCCACCTCGAGTCTTTTAAAGCCTCATGTATATTCTTTGGAATAACCACTGTTGACAGCTCTTCTACCATGGTTCTTTGTGGTTTCGCTAGCTTATGGGAGGAGACGTAATTATTAATAGGGTACTTGGACCCCGACTTAAGTTCTGGCTGGTACTGTTTCTTGGKGAYCCCGCGATTTTTTCTTACGGGGTACCTCGCTTCGATAGTTTCTTCCTGTGCATTAACAAGGTCAGGAGTAACAGATATAGGAGTAGGTGAGCTACCTTGCGACGGATTCGGATCTGGYTCCACGRTTGTTGGGATCTGGTCTGATGTACTATCTTGAGGTGAGTTCATATATTMGTCAGTTTCTTCATCCGTGTTCCCGTTATCAACTTCCGTATTCACATCTTCGTCAATTTCTTCATCCCTGTTCCCGTTATCGTTATCAACTTCCGTAACGCTTTCAGTTTCATTTTCTATTCCCAATTCACGGATGCTTCCATCATTAGACATCTGCATCTCCCCCTGAGGGAAACAGCCGGGTTCAAAAAAGGGTACATTTTCGTGGAACTTAACGTCCCGGGTGACATACATCTTCTTCKCTTTTGGATCATAACACCGATAGCCCTTCTTGAACTCCGCATATCCAAGAAAGACACACCGGATTGCTCGTGGTTCAAGTTTCCCGGTATTTTGTTGCACATAAGTCGTACACCTAAAGACGCGTGGCTCGAGATTCGGAATCAATGGAACGTTCATTATTTTATGCAACTGTTGTAGGGGAGTTTTAAAATCGATAAYTCTTGATGGAGTTCGATTCATGATGTAAGCAGCAGCCCGAACYGCCTCACCCCAGTATTGTCTTGGAACTTGCATGTCGAACAAGGACGCCCGAACAATCTCCAAAATTTGTTTATTTCTTCGTTCYGCTAAGCCGTTTTGTTGAGGTGTWCGTGTGCATGAAGTTTGGTGCCTAATCAACTTTTCCTTGCAAAATCTCTCCATGTCTTGATTTATGTACTCGCCTCCGTTATCAGATTGGAGCACCATAATGCTACTTTGATATTGTGATTTTACCAACCCATATAGTTCTTGAAATGYGTGRCATACTTCTCCTTTGTGTTTTAAGAGAGAGATCYAAGTCATACGAGTACATTCGTCAATAAAGGTAACAAAGTACCGARAACCATTAGGGGTAGGTATTTTTTCGGGGCCCCAAACATCGCTATGTACTACCATGAATKGAACAGTGGCCTTTTTTTCACTGGGCAAATATGAAACCCGATGGCTTTTGGCCATCTCACACACACCGCAATTAAATTCAAATTGTTGTCTATTAAAAAAAATATCCGGTTTCAATTTTTTCAAATAAGTAAACGATAAATGCCCTAATCTCCGATGCCATAACCAAGGCAGAGATTTCTTTTCTTGCGTTGCTTCTGTATTGTGAGCTGCGACCTGCTTCTCTTCCTCAAGATAGTACAAGTTTYCCTTTCTAATACTATAGCCAATTATCCGATCCGTCGCTATATCCTGAAACATACATTTGGTTGGCCAGAAAGTTACATAGCAGTTTAATTGGTCTATAATTTGGCTAATAGACAGGAGGTTTGATGATAAGGAGGGGACGACGAGAACAGTGTCAAGGTTCATTGTTTTAGATACTTGAGCAGATCCTTCATATGTAACATCTGCAACTCCTCCATTTGCAGTTTTGATCATGGACTGTTTCGGAAGGGATCGAGTTGTGAGTTTCAGTGGATCGTTGGTCATATGATCCGTCGCCCCTGTGTCAATAATCCAAGAATTATTCGTAATTTTAGAGCAGTTTGACATACCATGATTGCCGTGAGATTCCGTGTGGGCTGCAATTGACGTGGTCTCGTCGGTCCCATCATAAAAGGTCTTTGCAACTGTATCCCATATCTCCTTTGCAGTCTTCAATCGAATGAACCTTGGAATCAACGTCGGGTTCATTGAATCGATGAGCCAGCTCTTGACTTTGTTATTGTCCACGAGCCAGCTCTCAATTTGTTTCTCGCCGGTCTTTGGTTTCATGGAGGATCCGGTGAGGAACCCTAATTTGTTACGTGCCGCAATTCGCATTTCCATCAACTGTGACCACAGTTGATAGTTCGAGTCATCCAAGATAATCCCTGTTGGGAATGGAGCGTCTTGAACGATCAGTCGGGTTTCTGGGGTAGGGATTTCTTTGTCGGACATGTTTTCAGGGTTTACGATTTGAGGGTTTCTATGCGGTATGCTCTGATACCATGTAGCAAAGAATTCCAATCGGAATGTGTTTTTCGTATATTCATTCACAAAAACAAACGGTACATATATAGGACTACATACAACAGAAACCCCACTAATTAAGGAGCTATACAAGGAATGAATATGACWAACAAATACACCCAATACTTTCTATGGTTATCTGATCTTCTTAATAATTTCCATAGTTAGTTTTTCTTCTCTGAAATCTGCTCTCATCAACATCATCATCCTCGTGTTCATCATCCCTAAAGTTAAAACCTAAATCAAGTATCTAAATAAAAAACTTAAAAAAGGTGGAGATCATCCCTGTGTTTAT
>NC_037538.1:6284310-6290834 GCF_001531365.2 Cynara cardunculus var. scolymus | reverse complement strand
GCAAACTATAAGGATGTAATCTGTAGATATTTCAAAATAAGAACTCAGAGTGTTAAAATACATAAACCATATGGACCAATAATGTAATTTACTCTATTATTTTTCTGGTTTTAGCATATGTAATAATAATAAGCTTGTAATTGCTAGCTCAATTGGTAAATGAGTGATTTTGCTCAAATATAACACATGTCCTAGATTCCGTCATGGACTCTTCCGCTAGCTTCAGCCGCTGAGTGAGTAAAAAATATCCCCTCAAATTGATGTACTTTATGGAGGGTTTCGTGTGAAGCCGGTTGGGATGATCGATGATCAACTATTTTTGCTCAAATAAACTTGTAACTGATAAATCTAACCAATTAAAAATCATCTAGCATGAATATATTGATGAAAGATTACAATAAATAAGAATTGGGTGTTGAAGTTAAATGTCCATCACGTGTTTGTCACACACGAGAGCTAAGATTGTTGTTTTAGGTCAATTTTTTTGGGTTGTTTCTTTTATTATTGGCACCTTTCTCTCTCTAATCTAACTCTTCTCTTTTCACCGTCGATCGAGTACGCCACCGCGATCTATCTACGCATGCGTATTTCCTGTCTCTCGGCACATGAGGCAAGTCACCTGTTAGATATGATGGCGAAAGAATGTTTGGTGGATCAACCTGCTACTGCGATTGATTTTCCCGAGTATCAAAATCGTACCCACAACGGTTCAAGAAAATAAACGAATAGATTACTAAATTAAATCCAGGAAAAAAATATATATTAATCAATCTCTTAAAATTCAATGATGTTTATTATATATTTCCCAAACCACCCATTGTTGTAAAATAAAATAAAATAACAACAAAAGTGACTTTTTTTAATGGTAAAATGATAAGGTTTCCCACTAAATTGAATTATTACCACAAAACCAATGAAAAATGGACACAATAATAATAATTAATTAATTAACTTTCACCTTAGTCACTTGATGGGGTTAAAAATACCTCATCCAATAAAATGAATACCTAATTTTTCTTGAGATATTGACACAAATTTGATACATTCAATGAACCACAAAATTTGGAAGGTGTTGATTTTATATCACATAAGAAACTATGGTTTGTTATTTTATTGTTCAGGGGGAATTACGCTTACTTGTTTTTTTAAGTATAAATGGTTACATGATTTGCTATGATCTTTTACCATCGTTCGACCGTTGCTGATGCTTTTGCTTCTGTTCAATACATAATGACTTAAGCTAATTTTGGTTGGTTAACCCGACCAGTTCATCGATGATCGGCAAGTATGATGGTCCTACATGTATTTCGTGTATATCTCATCAGTAGTGGATTTAAAAGACCTAGCGAATTAACTAGATGTGAGGATGGATTAGTTGAACTTTATAATATTGTATAACTGAATAAGGTATAGTTTTTGGAAATAAATGATAAATGTTAAAAGGAGTAGAATACGAGGGATTATTTTGAATCTGAATATGTTTTGATGACGAGTTTGGTTGGTAGAGAATGAAATAAATTTAATTCAATTTATTTGGACTTTTTGTTAGGTTTTATATAACATAAATTGTAGCTTTGCAATTTGGATGTAAATAACCATACATGAAAAAATGCCATTTTAATTTGTAATTTTTTGTATGTTTTATAAATACATGTTTGAAAAATGAATTGTAAATACTTAAATTGTCAATTATTATTCAATAATAATATAATGGACACGCTGACTGTTAATCAATCTAACGAGGCTTAGCCGTTGTTATTTGCGTTTTAACAAAATTATGATTGAACTCAGTTGAATTCCATCATGTATGTGAAAGAACAACAAATTCCCTCACATAAACAAATTTGTAAACTCTCGTCGAATTCAGTTATCCCGATTTACAATCCTAATACGTTAAAGTAAATTGTCATTTTGATTTCGTTGGATTATGACGTATCGAATGCCATAGAAGTGATCATGAAGGATTGTTTCTTAGTAATTATGAGGTTCTTTCCATGAGAACCAATGTCATTTTTACTCAACATCCTTCATCTTTTCTGATATCGTTCCAACTTATCCTATTACTAAACATCATTTGTCATTAAGTGTATTTATCGTAAAATCAAATTTTCATTCGACACCAATTCCAAAATGAAGCCTTTAAAAAAACCAGGCTTATTTATTCATTGTGTTTTGTCATGCATGTCTTTAATCCTATTAGGTACAGTTGCGAACAAACTGCATCTCTTCCCCTTATATGTTCTCATGTCTTTCCACTTCATGTATGGTTTACGAATCATCCAACTATATGTTTGAGTCCATTTTACTATCAACAAAAGTATCCATGTTATTATCATAGCACAAGTATGTCACAAAAGAAATCATATGATGGGCAGGGGTTCAATCAAGTTGTTTCAGTTTATTGTTGATTGTTTAATAGAACTTTAAGACACATTACTTTGGGTTGGGTGCAATTATTTGATACTTTCATCAATAAAGTTATTGACCATTCCTTTTGCACTTTAGCTGATGTGATGTCATCATCTTTATCATCATTAGCAACACATAGGATCCATGAATGTTTTCAAGATTAGCTATTGGTTATTATACATATCATCACTTAGGGGGTGTTTGGTTCACATAATGGAATTTGATGGAACTGAAATCTATTAAAGGAATTTGACTTTGAAGGGACTGAAATGGAATTTGACCACGCGTTTGGTTGGTAGGAAGTTGAATGAAATATCTTAAAAGAATTGGAACAATCGTCTTTGTTGGACTATCGCACCCATCGCTCCGCCTACACCCTACTAACCACCATGTCACTATTGTAGTTTTCACATCTATCACCCCGCCCCAACCCTGACCCCACTACTCCTGCCCCACTCCCTGATCCATAGGTGGGGTTTGTTGGGGGCAGGCATGGTAAGGCGAGACGATGGAGGTGGGTAAAGAGTGGGGAAGTAGGTGGCATGGTGGCAGTTGTGACAAATACAATGGTAGGATGGTGGTCAGTGGTGGGTTGGAGTAGGGTAAGGTGGGGCAGGGGTGGAGCAGGGCGGGACAATAGGGTGGTAAAGGTAGGTGGCAAGATGGTAGTTGTGACGATGATAGTGGTGGAATATTGGTCGGGTAGCTGGGGCTTGGGAGTGGGTGGGTATGATGACAACAAAAGTGGCATGGTGTTTAGGGGTAGGTTGGGTTGGGTAGGATGGGTGGGGGTGATTGGCAGTTGTAACAATGACAATAATGGTTTGTGGTGGGGGTTAGGTTAGGAACATGACAGTAATGGTAGTAGCATGGTCATAGTAGGGATGTGCAATGAGTGATCGGGGGGTGGGTGGGTGTGATAACAACAGTGGCATGATGGTTAGTGATGGGGTAGGGTGGGTGGCGTTAACAGTAGTTGTGTAGTGGTGGTGGGTGGTTAGGGTTGGGGCATGACGAACAATTGTAGCATGGTCGTGGTAGATGGTGATGGAATTCAATTCCTTCAATTATGCCAAGAAATGATGAATTCATTAATTTGTGGAATTCAATGGAATTTGGAGGATTTCATCCATTTCAAAAAAGTGAACCAAACAAAGGAATTTGACATTCCAATTTCATCAAGTTCCTTTGAATTTCTTGAACCAAACTTCTTAGGGGGGCGTTTGGTTCGTAGAATGGAATTCGATGGAATTGGAATTCATCAAAGGAATTTGACTTTGAGAGAATTGAATGGAATCTGATGGAATTTGACCTTGTCCTGTGATTGCGTTTGGTTGCATAGAATTGGAATGAAATTTTTAACGGAATTGAATTTTTTTTGTTTGGTTCACGGAATTCAACTTTGGAATCGGAATTAAATATCAACAAATGACCTTTTATGATTTTTTTGTCATTTTAAAAAAAATTAAAATTACCATTAAACCAAATTACATTATTAACATCAGATAAAATTTGAAATTGTTCACTTATATTAATAATATCTGAAATTGTTCACTAATTTTGTTTAAAGAAGTGATCGGTGCCCTAATTCCATTCAATATGGGATTGAACCAGAGAGCGATTGAAGATCGAATCAGAGATCGATTGAAGATCGAACCAGATTGGCGATCGGATTTTGTTTACAAGAGAGAGATAGAGATAGTACCTGGAGATCAAACCAGAAATCCAATAGATGAGATGGTAGAGACGTTCAATGAATTTGGATTAGAGGATGAATCCGTAGGAAAGGAATTGAAATCCTAGCATGTTGCCGTGGAATGGTGAAATCTGTACGTGAAGGAATTGACCGGAATTGAAAAGATTTCATGATCTCATTCCATTGAACCAAACACTCCATTTGGAATTTGGTCAAATGATTGGATATTCCAATTCCTTTCAATTCCTATGATCCAAACAACCCCTTATATTCCTATAATCCTATCAAACTGTCTTATTGGACCAACGTAGAAGGGATAAACATGTTGTTGCAAAGTAATGAACATACAACATTTTAAGATTCAAACCGAAATTATTCAAGAATATCACCTCACTTTCAAAATTAACTCAGTATGATATCTTTTACTCAGTTCTAAAGAAATGTAGCATTTTTGTTTTTCAGCACAAATTAATCCAAATTTACCTTTTTATACTATTGTAATCATCATGAAATATAACATTGAAAGGCTAATTCAACCGAGATCTCAGTGATCTCACAAATTATAGAGTTCTCAAAAGAACGTTCCCCTTGTTTAACTGATTCTACAAAATAAAATATTAACCTTCTTTCCATTTCAACGTGAACAAAGCAGATATTAAAACTAATAAACTTGTAAAAGAGAAACATATTTTACCAGTCATACAAGAAAACATTAACCTTTTTCTCGATTCGGTTTTTGCTTTTAGTTTCTGGGTTCTTGGTTCCTTGACGATTTGCACCTCATAGCTTCCGTGATTTCTTTGCTTTGTTTCTAAAGGGAGGTTTGTTATGATTTCAAAATCTTTTCTACTAGGTAATCCAGTATCCTTATGCATGAAAACAATCAATCCGGTCGTTCTAGTCGGACTCTATGACGGATTTCTGACCACATTCTCCATAAGACCCTCCTATCTCTTCCTCCTCCGAGCTCACGTTATGGAAGAAGGAGAAGAAAAACCGAAAAGAAGATCGAAACTCACTCGACAAGGAATTTCGCTACCTTATCCGGTGGAACGTATTTGTTTAGATTTTTATCTTGGTAAACCTAATTTACTAAAAACTCAACGTATTATGTATCTGGTGCAATTAATAAACATATTCTACGTAATCACAGTATACCTTTTTGAGAATATGGTTAAGAAAACTTCCTTATTCGATATATTATCATGTAACGAAGTTACATAAGCTTTCTTATTTGAGATTAATTTACGTGTCATTTTATTGCATTTTCTAAAAATAAACCTAAAAGCTGATTTTTTTATTACCATCTTTTAGAAGTTTCTCTTTAGATTCCACCACTCAAGGCTTCTTATTGCCTTTTCTTTCTTATATATCACCAATTGGGTTGCTTAATTCTATGGAATTTTTTAGGTGATATTTAGTAAACTGATAAATAAATTAACTGACTGTTAGCTAATAAATTAATTGGTAGTTGATAAATTAGTTAATGAACTAATTAAGTTTAAAATAAAACATTTATTATAACTAGGTTTGCAACCATCATGCATAAAATGCATCATTTTATCATAAAATATAATCAAAAATATATTGAAAATGAAATCTAAGATATATATTAAGAAAAAAAAAATGCTAATTTAACAATACTATTCAACGAGAAAATATCTCGATTTCAATGTTTTATTTTATTTTTTTATCTCTGCCGATGTTATAATACGAATTTATATAGTTTTGAGCAAAAAATAATGTTTAACTTAAATACAAATTTGAGGATATCATAAAAATTCAAAAATATATAAAAGTTCTTTTTTTTTTTTGTGTAATTTTTTTAATTCAATCTTTTATTATAATTTCATTTAGGTTTAATGACGAAATAATTTATTTTTCATTTAATAATATAATTTTTATGAAGATAATAACTAATTATTTTGTTAGAACTCAATAATTATTCTAATTATATTTTAGATTTTATATTTAAAATAAGAATTTTATCTTGTATTTAATTATATTTATCTATAGTTAGTTACACGAATTCAAACATGAAGCTTAATAAGTTGTACCTACGTACAATTTACTCGTAATCTTGAATTTTAAGTAATATGCATCAATAAACAGTATTTCATGTATAAAAGATGTTTTTCAAGAGTTTTTGTCAAATACCTTATAATATAGTATAAATGATAAAAAATAGTTATATATCAACTAGAAGCGTATTCGCGCAATGTAGCGAGATACATCGTGATTTTAATATTTCATTTTATTCTTTATTTCATTCGATGTTATAATATGGCTTTWTGTGAWTTTGAAAAAGCGATGATGTTTTTATTTTTGAATAAAATATATGTTTGAAGATATCATAAAAATTTGACAAAAATATATCGATATTATTATCAAATTAACTATTTGAAATTCCTCAATAATT
>NC_037538.1:6267756-6282281 GCF_001531365.2 Cynara cardunculus var. scolymus | reverse complement strand
TAAAGATAATAATTAAGTATTCTGTTAGAATATAATGATTATACTAATTATATTTTAGATTTTTTATATTTAAAATGAGATGTTTATCCTATATTTGATTGTGTTTATCTACAGTTAGTTATACGAATTCAGATATGGGATGAAATCGGATAGGGATGAACGSGTTTAAGAGTTTTTAAGAGTTTTAAGAGTTTTTAAGAATTTTAAGAGTTTTAAGAGTTTTTAAGAGTTTTAAGAGTTTTAAGAGTTTTTAAGAGTTTTAGTCAAATGTTTTATAATATAGTATAGATATTGATAAGTTAAAATTTATAAAATTCTTGTTTTTAGGTATAATTTATTTAATAGTAGTTTTTTTTGTGTAGATAAATACAATGATGATTTTTGTATGCGAATAAAGATAATAATGACATATTTTTTGTGAATAAAGATAATCATGATGTATAATCTCCTATTACAAGGGATCGATAATTATCCTATATTTAATAGTGTTTATCAACTAGTTATTAATTAGTTTTATAGAGTTCAAAAATTAAATGGATAACTATTTATTTTGAATAACTAACGAGTCTTTGAACTTTTCTTAAATGAACAAATCAATAAATTTTCTTACTTTGAATGATTAAGTTCCTGTACAGTTTTTTCTAATAAATAAACCATCAAACTTTTAAAAATTATTAACTATATCATTTTAATCCAAAAAACTACCTTATAAAATGCTAGAATGGTTTTGAAGTAGAAAAGAAACCTAAATTAGTTTTACCGTTTTAAAATCCCAACATTATTCAAATCCCACACACTTAATCGATGACGGCATCATCGATTAAGTTGGCGAGTCAGATTTTTTTTACTTTTAAATCTTTTTAGACAGTAACAGGTAGTTTTTATGGGTTAAAAAAATATTAGAAGGGTACTCGCACAATGCATCGAGATATCTTAATTTTAGTGTTTCATTTTATTGATTTTCTCTGTCGATATAATACAGTTTTATATAGGTTTTAGAAAACGATAATATTTTTATTTTTGAATGAAATATAAGTTTAAAAAAGAAAAAGTATTGATATTAATATTAAATTAATTATTTAAAAGTTTTCCTTTTTCATGTAATTTCTTTATTTCAATTTTTATTATAATTTAATTTAGATTTAATGACAAAGTTATTTATTTTTGTTTAATAATATAATTTTTAGAAGGATGATAACAAAATATTATGTTAAAATTTAATGATTATCCTAATTATATTTTAATTTTTTATATTTAAGATGAGATGTTTATCATGTATTTGATTATGTTTATCTGCAGTTACTTACACGAATTCAAAAATAAAGCCTTAATAAATTATACTCACGCATAATTTACTTGTAATATTAAATTTTAAGTAATATGTATCAATAAACAGTATTTTATGCATAAAAAATAGTTTTTAAAAGTTTTTGTCAAATGATTTATAATATAATATAGATGTAGTAACCAATTTTTAACAGTCTTATAGTTTATTTCTTAATCAATAAGATAATTCTAAATCAAGAGTCGATAATAAGAATATCGATCATATAATGTAAACAAGGTAAAAGAATATATTTGTGATGAAATAAATACATTTAAATGGAAAGGATCCTAAAAGAATATCTTTTTATTTTTTATTTTTTATTTTTAATGGAAGGAATATAAAGAGTGATTTATAATTTGTTGAATTTGCCAAATTCGAATCTCACGTGAAACACCGCACCTCCTCCTTCGGGACTCCATAAATGGACGCCATCATACGAAGGTTTACATGTTCCACACAGTTGGCAATGAGCGCCTAACGAACAACAGACACAGCAAGAAGCATCCATGGCGACACGAGGCTTTGTTTCGTGTCTATCAATCGGTTTCTTCATCGCCATTATCTCCGTTTACGTCGTCGCCGGCAATTATAATCACAAAAACCAATACCCTTTTCTCCGTTCTTCTCCAAATTCCCTCATTCCTCGATCCGACGAAAAAGTCTGGCCTGTGAGTTTTGTTCTTTATATCATCCACAATACATTCGTTATTCTTGATTACAGTGCGGTTTTTTTTTTAGTTTATAATGGTTTTGAGACGATGGATTTTGACCTTCGATGTGTTTGATTACAGAAATTGGAGTTCAATTGGAGAATTGTGTTGGCAACAGTGATAGGGTTCTTGGGTTCTGCATGTGGAACAGTTGGTGGTGTTGGTGGTGGTGGCATTTTTGTTCCCATGTTGACTTTGATTGTTGGTTTTGATACCAAGTCTGCTGCTGCTCTTTCTAAGTGTATGTTTTAACTCTCTCTTTTTCAAGTTCATATCAGAATAATGCGATTAGAATCTAAAACATATGACATTGATCAGAAAAGAGGTTTATACTCTGTTTCTTGAGGTTATAAGAAGGGATTATGACCATTCTTAAAGTTTCTGATTACTGATTTGGAAAGAAGTGTTTCTAATTGGGTATTTTAGGAAGAAAATCTGTGTTTGATTTGAGTTGATGATTGAATTTTGTTGATTGTGTTGAAGGTATGATAATGGGGGCATCAGCATCATCAGTTTGGTACAATCTAAGAGTACCACATCCATGCAGAGAAGTACCAATTCTGGATTATGATTTAGCACTTCTGTTTCAACCTATGCTCATGCTTGGAATCACTCTTGGTGTAGCTCTAAGTGTTGTTTTCCCCTATTGGCTCATCACTGTTCTCATCATTCTCCTCTTCTCAGGTAAGCCTCTACTATCACATTGTAATTTCATAATCAATTATCATCAAAAGATTCAGTTTTTATATCTGGGTTTATTTCAATTTTTAATACCCATTAAATATTTTTATGATACCACAAATTTCTATTTTGGGATTTTCTTGAAGTTAGAGTTCAAACTCCAAGTCTGTTAATTTGGTTATATGATTCATAATGAATAGTTATCTGAGTTCTGTATGTAAGCTCTTGAGGGTAACCACAAGGGTTGTGACGTTGTGGTTGAGGCCCTAAGGATGTGGTGGAATACCTCATCCGTCCAGGGTTCGATTCTAGGCATACACAACAATTGTAGGTCACTGAGTTTAACAGGACTGATTTCTTGCTGTCATAATTTGCCGGGATTAGCCTTAAAAACTGTTGAGGCTTATGTTTCTGAATTGTTATGTGTATTGCTAATAGGGACATCTTTAAGATCTTTCTTTAAGGCAATTGAGATGTGGAAGGAAGAGACAATATTGAAGGTGAAAACGATTTTATTCACTTAGCAACTAGAAATATAAAATTAAGAAAATCCGATCTTACGATTACCTTTTTTCCTGCTGATATTATGACAGAAAGAAATGGAAAGGCCACAGGAGTCGTTCGTCAATTCTCGAGGGGAATGTAAGTCCCATGAATCTTTTTAGTTCTAAAGTGCAAGTTTTCGAATTTGGAGTTGTTTTGTTAACTTGTTCTTTTTTTTTTGTATGTTTTTTCGTTCTTAGTGCTGATTGACACAGAGCCACTGATTCCTAAAGAGGAGAAGACACCAATGGTGACCATTTATAATTATAATGTTTTTCCGTTTTAATTAAGTCATTTTCTTCACGTCTAAATCTTTTTCTACTGAAATTTGCAGCAAATTCTTCGGTTCAACTTACGCTGGAAGATGCTTACGGCTTTAATAGTCGTATGGGCTGCTTTTCTAGCTCTTCAGATCATTAAGGCATGCAGTTTTTACACTCTTTATCATCTCCATCCTACAATTAGCATTTATTTTTTACTTTCAAGAGTAAAAACAGATTTGTTTTAGTTTCAAAATCGATAAAGATTGTGATGTTTATATCTTTGTGCAGAATGGGTTAGTAGCATGCAGTACATCTTACTGGGTAGTCACTGTAATACAGGTAACTTGTAGCTGAATGATGCATCTTCATTATGCATATCCTGTTGGTAGAACTGCCCCCAACATTCTTACATGCCTATTTGTGTGTTTCTTGCAGTTCCCTGTAGCACTGGCAGTATTCACATATGAATGTGTTAAGTTGTACAAGGAAAGCAAGAAGAGGAAAAGCATGGGGAACACTGATGCGGTGTGTGAGGCTTCAATTGATTGGACCGCTCCTCACCTTACGTTTTGTGCACTTTGTGGGATCTTGGGTGGCACCGTGGGTGGCCTCTTGGGTTCAGGTGGTGGGTTCATCCTCGGCCCACTCTTACTCGAGATTGGTGTCATACCACAGGTAATTAAGCAACTTATGTGCAACTTTGAATCAACCAAATAGAGTGCTTTTGGTACCCATAAGTAGAGATGCCGAGACCCGGTCCCGGTCCTAAGCTGGGCTGGGCCCATTTTAGCCATCTCTACCCATAAACTAAATTTAGGGTCTTTTATTAAACACCGAAGCTCGTGATTTTTTAAAAAATCCTGGCAAAAGGTTGTTTAACGATTGGACCCTATATAATTGTAATATTTGAAAAGCATGATTGCTTGCTTCAGTTTCGTGTTTTTTGTGGCATTGTATAGGTTGCAAGTGCGACAGCTACGTTTGTGATGATGTTTTCATCTTCATTATCAGTGGTTGAGTTTTACCTTCTGAACCGATTCCCAATTCCTCATGGTATCAATTTCAATCCATTCTATTGATGAAAACTGGAATATATATACACATTTATGATGAATAATATTTTTGATGATCGCTTGCAGCTTTATACCTGATGTCTGTATCCATTTTGGCCGGGTTTTGGGGTCAATTCTTCATAAGAAAACTTGTGGCTTTTCTAAAGAGAGCTTCAATTATCATCTTCATTCTTTCGGGTGTCATCTTTGCCAGTGCTCTTACAATGGGTACGTACGATAACTTTGTAAATCCAGTTTTTTAATTCTTGATGTATTTTGTGCTTATAACACGATGATTGACAAAGTTTGATTGAAATGCAGGGGTTATCGGGATCGATAGAAGCATCAGAATGATACAAAACCATGAATTCATGGGATTTCTTGACTTTTGTAGCAGTCAGTAGTAGTAGTAGTACCAGAAAAGATGAAGAAAATGCAGGCAGAGGAAGTTAGGAGAAAAAAGAATTGTATAGAATATATAGGAGTATAAGAACTGGGTAGTAATGAACCATGGTTTAGTTTTGCACTTTAATTTTTGACCATGGGTAAATTAACTAGGGTTTTGAAATATTAGATTTTAGAATATTGTTTAGCTATATGACACAAGTATTATTATTTATATACGACGATGTTTTTGGTATGCTTGATAAAAGTTTAATATTATATCTGAAATAGGGGAAATTTTCATGCCATTGATGGAAATTGTCGATCTCACGCTTTTTGCATTATACATGGAATGAGATTACAGTGAACCCTGGAAAAAAAAAATCAATGAATCCATTTTATACCGTTGGATTGAGATAATACAACTTTGATTCAAAAGATGGTTATAACCGTATCTTTTTTAAATATAAATATTTTTCCTTACTTTTTAATTTGAAAACCAACAAAATACAAAAATAAATAGAATCAAAACAAATTACACCAAAAAACAATCATATATTCTTATATTCCGTTATCGTTAACTACAAGGGTGATGTCTGATTGGTTTGAGTTTGACTCCAAAGGTTAAATGCACCAAGAGGTCTTAGGTTCAAATTTAAGGAGAAATAAAAATCCCCTTGTGGCCACGGAAGTTCAAATGCGGTGACTCTGGGCTATCTGCAAAGCAGGTGGTCACACTAGGATTAGTCGCCTCGCATAACGGGTTGAATATCTAGGTTAATAAAAAAACTTAAATTTAACTTCTAATATCTTATCAGTGCCACCGACTTGCACAAGGATCCGTGCTTGTTTTTCCGATTAATTTATAAACACCAACACGAATATGAACATTTTCTCTCTCGATCTATAGTTAAAAATTAATTAATTATATACGATTTTTATGAAATGTTACAAAAATATATCTTTTTATTCGAATAATTAGTAATTTAATTAAAATATAAAATGGTGAAATGTTTGGTTTTGAATTTCATAAAAAAAATCAATCAAACAAATAAATAAAATAAATAATGAAGACGACAATAATCCTGATACAAGTAACGTTTACTGATCTTTCAAACACTAAAACAAAAACAAAAACAAAAACTATATATTATTTGATCTACCTCAGGTGACGTAAGCAAATAACTAGGAAATTTTAAGGATAAGTAGGAAGAACTGCCCAATTAGAGTAAGATGGAGTCGGCGGCATCGATGTGGCCGGATCATAGTTTAGCACGTAGTTGCAGTCCATGGCGGCGGCGGCGGCGGTGGTCGTTGTGGCGTGTTGGCCGCCGAGTGTTAGTTGATGAGGGTGGTGGTTGGTGGTGGTGCGAATGGTGGCCACTGATGTGCTCTCGACGGTCTCTTCGCCGGAGATGTAAGTGTACCCAGTGCTAGACCCTGCTCCTTGTCTCTTGCTAACTTGTTCTTTCAGGATGGTTCTCAACGCTAACACCTTCAAATTTTGTATTTTAACAATATTAAACGAATTAAAAGCAAAATATAGCTCAGATTATTAGACTGTTTTATAGGATTTAGTTTTTTTAGGATCAAACAATTATAGTTTATTTTACAAGGATTTAAGTTAACAGGACCATACAATTGTACGTCATATGTAAAAGTGTTAAATTAACCTTAATTAAATCTAACACTAATCAGGTGCACCAAGATTCATCAGATCAATTCTTTTCTAAAGCACAATTCATGGATGGACATGAGATTGAAAGTGATCAAAAATTCATATATCTTTTAACGCTTCTCATCATATATAACTTACTTCTTATACTATACTTGTGTCTATATATATATATATATATATATATATATATATATATATAGGGTTGGGTTCTGGTGAGAAGGAGAGTTAAAGTGAGAAACATAGGAAGTGATCTCCAACTTTAGATGTACGTTAGGATGAGATGTACCGAGATGTATTAGATCAATTCCCCTATCAAACGCGATTCATGGGTGGGTACTTTAACTCTCATTCTCACACGATCTTAAGATCTTTCGCCTATATATATATAAGAGGAGGTTCACGAGAAAACCTAAAAAATGAAGGAAAAAAAGAGAAAACCCTAAAAAGCGTTCATCTATATGGTATGTACACATTTACATAGAAATAATTGGATCTGTTTCTTGGTTTCTACATGCACATGTGCATGATGGAAAAATTACTTACAAATTTCTTTGTATGCACATGTACAAACTGTATAGATGAATCGTTATTAGGGTGTTTCTCAATTTTTCATTTTCTTACTCATGCACATGACTTTATAAATGTGTGTATATATTATACCTCTTCTTGAAGCTTTTGTTTCTCCCTGGAGACGGCATCGAACTCTTGTTTAAGGTTGTCGTACAAGCACTCGAGTTGCTTAGCCTTCCATCGAGCACGTCGGTTCTGGAACCACACAGCGATTTGCCTTGGCTGAAGACCAAGTTCATGAGCCAACTTCATTTTGGTATCAGGGTCCAGTTTCTTCTCCTCCTGGAAAGTGTTTTCCAGTGCCTCTAATTGTTCACTGCTCAACCTTTTCTTCTTCTCTTGATTGTTGTTATCATATTCATTTGCATTCATTTCCATCATTGCTAATGCACCTGCTGGTACTGCACCCTGCATCATCTGATGCTTCATCTCCCCCACTCCTGTTTACATTTTACTTGATTAATTTCACAAACATTATCTATATAATTCAACCCTAATTACTTCAATTCTGTCTGTATATACATACACACACATATATATACGTATTGTGTGTGTGGGGGGTGAGGTTTAAATATGAAGACTAAATATTGTGAGTGAAGACAAGAACAGAAGGTTAAAGTGCATGTAAATCATTGAAAAAATAGAAAAAAATCAATTTGAAAATGCATATGTGAACCAACATTACATACTAATGCATCTTCAAATAGATTTTTTCAATAATTCACATATGAATATTCCATTCTTACCTTCGATATAACATGAGAATCTTTAAACATGCAGGAACCAATATCCCGCATGCATTATTGTCCTGCTTATTATGAAACAACTTCACGCATGATACTTTATATAGATTAGTACCATTATATATGTCTTCCAGTTTTGTAACACATGTATCATAGAGCTCATGTGTCCTTGTCTCAAGATATATTTTGAAATTATATATATATATATATAACATAATTTTGAACAATTCAAGGAGTAAAATTAGTTCATGGACTAGTAAAAGAAAGATAAGGTGTGGGTTGTTAACCATCACATGATTCTATATGTATAATTGACACATAGAGATGATATCAGTGTGGAACCCTAAACAAACAAAGAAATTCATCTCAGAATGAAGATGGCAACATGCACATGATCAATCAAAACAAAAGAATTGGAACCGAAAGACCATTAATTGGGCCAAAGATTCAAGAAAGAAATGAAATGGTAATTGAATTACCAGGTGGGTATACGTAGTGATCATTGTTATAGTTGTAGAGAAAGGCAAAGGAACTTTGTGGTGCAGATCGAGGAATAAATGGTCTGCTGCTGGGATTCCCACTATTCCACTCCATAATACGATCCATGATCACCAGCTACCTACGTACGTACCAATTCTTGGATCAATCAATTAATCTTCCACTTCTTCTTCAACGTGTATATAGTATATATTATATATTATAGTAGCTGCAGATTATATATATATAAAAGATATATATGGGTATATATAGAGTGTGGGGGGGGGGGGAGTGAAAGGTATGTAAGAGTTGATGAAAGGTGGACAAATAAACAGTGGTTAGAAGAATATGTTAGAGCGAATGGAAGGGTCGCAATCTGGTCCTGGAGAGAGACCAGAAGAGAATTGGAGTTGGATCATACACATACTGACAATATGCCCTACCTTTTTCACGCCTCTTTTGACTCTCTCTCTCTCTCTAAATCTCTCTTGGGTTTTGGCTAAGCACCTTGACTCTTTTATAAAATCTCTGTGTCTCACTGAGAGAGAGAGAGAGAGAGAGAGAGAGTTGTGTGGAGGGATGGATAGAAACGTAGGAAGAGAGAGAGGGGAGGGTAGAGAGGTGGCTTCTTAAGATGGTAACATGCAATGAGTACTCTCAAAACTTACACATCTTACGGCTCCCACTAAATGCCTACTTTAAATCATGCATGCATCGTAGCATCTATATGTATACTTACATCTAGAGAGAGAGAGAGAAAAAGGGAGAGATAGAGAGACAATAATGTTCAAATATTGATGACACAGACAGACGAAGAGAGAGTTCTTTCTTCGTCGTCGTCATATTAATGGGACCTTCTAAAAGGCGGTGACGAAATACCCCTCTCTCTCTCTCTCTCTCTCTCTATCTATATATATATATATATATGTATATATAACGTATAGTGACATAAAATGTGAGAGCTGTTAGAAAAGGAAACAGCCAGTGTCGAAGGGACCTTCTTCATTAAATGACTGTACCGTACATTACAGGTATCTTTATCCAATGAAAACGGTGCAAGAAACAAAAAAGAAGACTTACGTTAGATTTTCCTATTATATACACACTTATAAAAGTGTAAAAAAACTGATGCTTTTTATCTCAAACCAATCTTGAATCAAAGGAAATTGATCTAATATTTTTCATTAACATTGATATGATATTTCTCATTAGCATTGATCTAGTTAAAATTTTCAATTATGATTAATTCAATATGAGGATTTCTTATTACTCTTCTCATCATGGAAAGAGAAAAGTTCAGGAGAAATGATATTGTTCGGTGCTCTTAATGGTTCTTTATTACGTCGTTATTAAAAATGTTTAAAATTAAAATCAATTAATAAATTAAGTGCACCAAAAGAAGAATTAAAGTTAAAATTTCTAAGAAAAATTTAGGTTCTTTCAAAGTATTTCTCCATTTTGAAGATTACAATGCTATTTATATTTTTAAAATATACAATACAATTTATAAAGTACTATTTATCTCTCCTGAATTCTCATTGACAAGATTAATAAAAAAACCCTAAACCCTAAAAAAATCAATTTTCTTTCTTAAATAATCATTTTTGGTGAAGTCCTCAAATTTAAAGATTTTCATCATCTTTCTCGTATTGTCTCCGGTTTGAAGAAAGTTTTAGAGAATCTTAAAATAAGAATCTGTTAAAAAAATATTTAAAATCATCGTTTGAAAAAAAAGTTAAAGATACTCTAACCTTTTAAATATATTCTGAGACAAATTTTTTATTTTCATGGCATGGGATTACGTTGTGTTCTCGAAATCATTTTTATAAAGGAAAAGAAAGGAAAGTAAAAAAAACTCGTGTTTTTGAAACCTTTTTAGGAGGAAATGAAAGGAACGAGAAGAAAAATAATGATAAATTTCCTCCCATAATTTTTCTTGAAAATGTGGGAAGATAGCCATAGAAGAAATTTTTTTTATTAAAATTACAAAAATACCCTACCTTTCATTATAAAAGATATATTTTTTTAAAAATATATTTATAAAAATGATATTTTTCATTTAGCTCATTGTTCAAGAACATCAAACACAATTCTTTCTTTTCTTTTCCTTGTCTTTCTCTTTCAAACACAAAGGAAAAAAAATAGAGTAAATTATAGATTTGGTCCCTATAGTTTGGTGGTTTTTACAAAAATAGTCCCTAAATTTCATTTATTACATATTAGGTATCGTGGTATGTTGTCTTGAAATGAATTGGTTCCTCGGTCTAACGGTCATCCAATTCCTTCGTTAACCTTGAGAGTATTTTCATCTTTTTTTTCTTTTTTTATCTTTACTCAAGGGACCAATTACGTAAAAAAAAACCTACACAAACCACAAGAAACTAAATCCATAATTAAATCTAAAAAATAAAAAAATTGTTAATTTTTTATACTTTAAGTTTATTAAATTAATTAATTGTTATACTTAATAAAGTTTAATTTTAACATATAATATACTTTCTTTCAGAAAATATATATTATCTACGTATACACACATGCACACACACAGAGTACGGTTCATGAAAAAATGATATTCATCAAACATTAGATTAATTGCTTCAACGAATATGGTTAAATGGATGTTTAAACCGATATTTTTTTAAATTAACGAAAAACTCACCCCCTGTTTTTTTTTATTTCGCTTGATTTTTATTTAGATTGTGTTTTTTTCGAATCAAAAATAGCGGTGCAAGTTTTTTTTTAATTTAAAAGATATTGTTATAAATGTTTGTTTAATCACATATATTGGATCAATCCAATGGTTGATGGAAGTGTCATCTTCTGGTGAGCCGATTTTAATGTTTTCCCGTCTAAATACGTATCTAGACACAATTTAGATTAACAGTTCAATTAGACTCATTTGAACGTATCTAGACACAATTTATATTAGCAGTTCAATTAGACTCATTTGATCGACAAGAGTTCTCTTATTCAATCAAATCTCACTAATTTAGGATGCAATTGATTTTATTATTTGGTTAATTAATTTGTGTGGTATTTTATTCTAGAGTTAACTTCATTTTAACTAATTATTGATATAGTTTCATTTCTAAATTCAAGTCTGAAGAGTCATTCTTCTGAGTTATTTCAAGAGTACAAGTCTATAGTAGAATCGTATTTTCGATGATCATTCATATCTATAAGATAAGTTTCCTGACATGATTTAATTTTTTTAAGTTACCCCATATAACATACGATATCGAAAATATGATGCTAGTTTAGACTTGTATATAATAAAACAAGTTGTATAGTAGAAGTAGGTAGCCCATTTACAAACACAATTATGACATTTACTCTCTTTATGACGTGGCAAGTTTGTCCATGAATTATTATTTAATATAAAAATTATTGTGATTTCACAATTTTTAGTTGTATGTTCAAATAATTATTTACTACTATTTATGTTGAATAAACTAATAAAAATAACGTAACTGATTTAAATAACGAAAAAATGTGATTAAATACATGTTTTTATGAAGCAAAAAAAAACCCAATGATGTTATATCCGCTAAAGATGCCATTGATTTTAGCATCTGATAACGACATGATAACAAGTTCTACTTTTTTTATTTGTTTAATTAATATTATTTTTACTATATTATTCTCAACATGTCTACAAAGAGAGATGTATGAAAAGGACAACGGTAAAAAATTGAAAAATCAGGTAACATTTTAATGATGGTTGACATGTATGGTATACATATATGTATATAAGTAATCATAGGTGTTTTTGGGTTTCTATGCATGTGTGTATACTGAATTTTTTTTATAAATTACTTATGTACGTATCATACGGATGAATAGTTGTTATGGTGTTCATTAGTTTTTTATTTTTATGGTTTTCCCATATATATATATATGGTCAGGTTCAGGGGGAAACCTCAAAAAAATGAAAAGCTGAGTAACACTCTGATAACCTTTTATCTGAACCATATGCACATATGCATACAAGTAATTTGTAAGCAATTTATTCGATGTATGTAGGTATATAACATGCACACATGCATAAAACCAGAAAACATGTTCAATTACTTATATKCACATGTTCATACGGTCCAAAATGAACGCTTACCAGGGTATTCTTCAGTTTTTTATTTTTTGAGGTTTTCTCCTGAACCCCCCTTCTCTCTCTCTCTCTCTCTCTCTCTCTCTCTCTATATATATATATATAGAGAGAGAGAGAGAGAGAGGGGGGGGGGGAATTATCGCAGGGTATTCTTCAATTTTTTATTTTTACGCTTATCAGGGTATTCTTCAGTTTTTTATTTTTTGCTTAGTAAATGAAATTCGAATTGTTGTAGTTTCTACTCTTGCAAATAGTTTAGTACATTCTTTGTTATTACTATGGGGTCCTGAAGCACAAAGAGATTTTACTCGTTGGTGTCAATTAGGTGAAGGATCGTGTGAGAAGGAAAATTAAGGAGAGAAGCGTAAGAAGAGATCTGAATCTTTGTCACCAGTAATCTCAAACCCACCCATGAATCATGCTTGATACGGGGATTGATCCGGTGCATCCCATCCTGATGTGCATCTAATGGTGGAAATCAGGTCTTACGTTTTTCATCTTATCTTTACTTCTCACCGGAACCCAACCTTATATATATACACATGTACATGTGATGTACATACGTGTATATATATATATATATATGTATATGCATATGATGTGTGTGTATATGTATATGTGATTTGTGTATATAGATATATATATACACATACACATATACATATACATATAGGGAAGGGTTCAAACGAGAACCCATGTGATTTGCGAACATGCAAGAACAACCTATTAACCTCGTATTATGATAACATAAAAATTAAAAAAAAAATTAAATTAAAAATGAAATAAAAAACAATTCAAAAAAATTTGAGGGACAGAAAATTAATATTGGAATTCAAAGTAATAAAATTTTAAAAACATGATCACACTAAACCCTATAATTCGGGATCACATAATGGGCTATTATGGTTATCGCTTATTTTAACACGATTTTGTGTGATAATCATGTGATTATAACAAGGATTCCGTTCGGCTAGGGTTAACTTAGAAAATCGACTACACGATTTGGTGTGATATAGGTGTGATAATCAACCTCGTCAAGGATTACAGTAACATACAATTTCGAATTGGGATGTTTATCACATATGATAAACATCAAAATTCTCAATTACAAATAATTATAAATCGACTAAAAAATGTTGACATTCACAATTCCATGTACATTTTATCACATATGATAAATAGCCCATATCATTATAGTCCTGAGGATAATACAACTGATTTAGAAAAAAAAAAACTATGAAATATTATTGTTATCACACTATTATCGAACATTCATCATCATCAACAAAACAATTTTCAGATAATTTCAAATTGGGATATGTGATAAACATCAAAATTATCAATTACTAACCTACAACATTTAAATCGTCCATTCTAGGTCGATTTTTTTTTTTTTTTGGATGCTATGAACCGATGAGAAGAAAATAATAGCAGAAAGTGAAAAGGAAGAAAGTGATAGTAAACATAATCAATTCCAACAAAAAATGATGGGATAATTCTAATTAACTTAAAGAAAATAAAAATCATAAAAAATACCTAATTACATCGTTGCCATTATTGACTTATTTATATTTAATATAATATAAATTATTGATTAAATTTTTTTTGAGATTAATAGGTTGTTTTCGTGTTCTTGTAAATTACAGGGGTTCTCGTTTGAACCTCCACCTATACATATACATATATATATATATATATATAGAGAGAGAGAGAGAGAGAGAGAGATGAGTGATCAAATGAAAACCGCCCTCATTTGCGTAAACCATGCAAACCACCTTCATCCGTCGATTTCATTGTTTAATTTTATGAAATTTTTTCATGAAATTGTTTAATCTTATGAAATTGTTTCATATAATACTTTTTTGATGAAGTTGTTTCATATATGGTTGTGAAATTATTTCATATAATATTTAATGAAACTGTTTCATGTATTTTTCTAAAATTAATGAAACTGTTTCATGTATTTCTCTAAAATTAAAATAATGAAGATGA
>NC_037538.1:6242076-6267091 GCF_001531365.2 Cynara cardunculus var. scolymus | reverse complement strand
AGAGAGAGAGAGAGAGAGAGAGAGAGAGAGAGAGAGAGAGAGATGGGCTCACATGTAATCAGTTTGTTCTCGTGAGACCACAAAATAACACTAATATTTCACAACAAAATATTATGAAGGTAAGAAAAACATTGAAACTTCACAAACTTCAGTTTTTTCTTATAAATGTTCAATGTTATTTATATGATCTCATTGATCTCACAAAAACAGTATGCTCTCACATTCAATGTTATCTATATGATCTCATGGATCTCACAAAAACAGTCTGCTTTCACATGATCTAAGTCTATAATGTAAATGCCGGCAAAATCTTGGAAAACATCATTACATTTCTTGGGCAATCAGAAAGCAATTTGTCGCCACTTGGATGGCTTCAAGTGCCATCATGAAACCAACGTATCAAACACCATCCCACAACCAATATTTTCTGAATATGGCATGTGATCCGAGATATTGTTGCGGTTTAATCTTACCATTTAATCGGTCACAACTCTTGACTATATGGTTTGATTGAGCCGCACCAATATCGCGTGTCTCTTCATGACCATTGCGTTTTTCCTGAACCCAAATCAAACCAAACCGACCTAGTAAATTTGAGTCGAATTTATTCGGTCAGTTTGGTTTGGGTTGGGGGAAAACTTGAAGGTTAAGATTCCTGAACCCCTGTTCAACATACGGTTTGCGTCCACTAGCCAAGGCTTTTTCAAGAGAAGGAATGGCTATAAAGCAATGTACAACTTTCATTTCAGAAAGTACAAGCCACTAAAAATGTGTTTACCTCTTTTTTTGCACTTTATGGTATCATTTGACCATCCAAAACAATCTTTCTAATAAACAAAAAAACTGCATTACTTAATTTACCATACAACTCATAAATGCATCAGTTGGTCATCAATTTTGCAATTAATAGCTAGCTGAATCTAGTAATGCATCCATAAAACACAAGTCCACCACCTGCTACTGATCTTGACCAAATTTATTGCCAGAATTCAAATTTTCATCCAGGTTTCAAATCTAAAGCACCTAAACTTTCAATGATAAAGCTAACAACTATTTTTGAGCGTTCAAACATCGAGAGAAGGTAAAAAGAGAAAGTTAAATAAAAGATTCATATGTGAATTGCTGAAAAAATCTCAAAATCTATTTGAAGATGCATATGTGAATATGGGTTAAAATATGCAAATTCAAATGGAATTTTTCAATAATTCACATATGCATCTTCAAATGGACTTCAGTAATTCACATATGAATATTCTATTAGCGTTCCCTTCCTACCTTCTATACGATAGGCCTTCTTATCTGACATCTTTTATCCAACTAGTTAACAGCATTATAGAAAGTGTCCTTTCGTATCTCCCTGTCAAACTTTAGATTTTCTAATCAGCAGAAAATGACATAAAAGAATTGAAAACAAGTTTTAAGCCTTATGCACTGAATTCTTGCATGCTCAATTGCTAGCATTTCAATGCCTACCGTTTCTATTCAAGAACCTCACATCATCCAGGAAAATGGTCATGAAAAAAGTCGGCAATCGACAGAACATGAATCAGATTAACAGAAAGTCATCATATTATGCTGGAAAGCCATGGAAATCCAAAAGCACTTTTTTTCTGCTAGAAAACAACACAGGAAACAGTTCACTGGAGAAACAGAAGTGGTCCAAAACAAGTAGCTTTGATCATAAATTGTCAGCAGGCCACTTTGGGAGCATATGCATTGTCCTAGTGGGGCTATTAACTTGCTTGCTAGTAGCTAGTACTCATAAATTTAACGATAGAGATCATGATAATTGAAGATATATAATTATGATTATGATTATGATGATGATCATGATGACTATCCAGGCTGCGCCGACCAATGCCTAGTAATGCAGTGCGGAATTTATTGCTCAATTCAGCACCATCAAAAATAGGCAAAAAGTACTAGATTTTAAATATCATCATCCTAATATTCCAGATTCAACTGCAGTTTTTGCACTCATAATGGTTTACATTCAATTAAAATTCTAACCCCACATGTAACCTGTTCATCTCTCTCTCTCTCTCTCACTCTCACTCTCACCTCCTCTGTGTGTGTATGTGTGTGTGAGAGAGAGAGGATATAGAGAAATATGTAACTGATGATACCAATAAGATCTGTTCCTGAAAAACCAGTGATGTGAGTTCCCAATTGCATAAAAAAAGACACTAAAAGTTGTGTGTAAATTAAGGTTTAACATAGCTAGACTGGCTAAATCTAGAAAAAGGATACCCTAATTAAATCATGAGTTGCCAAAAGTAGGTAGAGATCGTGTTTTGAGGGTCGAACACAACCTTATAACGCAATTGATAATAAGACCTCAAGATTTGTGGTGAAGGTACTTCTAAGTAGTAGCTCTTTTTTGGCTATGTTAATATTGCACTACCCATAGAAGAGCACATAGCAAAGGCTTAACATAGCTAGACTGGCTAAATTAAGGTGTGTGTAAATATTGCACTACCCATAAAAAAGACACTAAAAGTTGTGTGTAAATTAAGGTTTAACATAGCTAGACTGGCTAAATCTAGAAAAGGGATACCCTAATTAAATCATGAGTTGCCAAAATTAGGTAGAGATTGTGTTTTGAGGGTCGAACACAACCTTATAACGCAATTGATATAAGACCTCAAGATTTGTGGTGAAGGTACTTCTAAGTAGTAGCTCTTTTTTTGGCTATGTTAATATTGCACTACCCATAGAAGAGCACATAGCAAAGGCATAAAAAGAAAGATTACACACCAGACTAACTTGCGCTTTCGACTGAAATGACTGTAAATCTTATGATATATTTCCATAACTAACAATGGTATCAAGAAAATGGTTCATCTTTTCCTATAAAAAGGATAGAGTGGCATATACCTGTGTTATACTTGTCTTCTTAAAATCCATCATATGTGATTACAGGTTCAATTCACAGACATTCATCTAAATGCATAGCGGAAGAAGAAATGGTGATGATACAAGTTCCAAGTTAATAGTATATCAGAGTCATACAGCAAGAACACTTTTTTCCCAATTCTCGAACTAGATGCCTTGGGCTGAAAAAGGGGAAAGAAGGAACGGATTTGATGGACCAAGGCTTTGAGAGGGTTGGGGATGGAAATCCTTGTGCATAGCCCTTATTATGCATTTAGCAAGAAGACCGTTAGCATAACTTGAACCCGTGATATTTCAGATATGAATGAACCAAAAGTTGTTGAATATCTTTCCAAATCCGAGTTTGTGGGAACATGTGAAGACGTCATGGGGATAATGAAAGGATGCTACAATACAAAAGTTGCAACCGATCAAAAAGACAACATGCAACTTGGATATGCATCACCTACTACTATGGCGAGTTATGTTCTGAGTTGAGACAACTCACATAAGGCTATCCTTGGAAGTTGGAACCGGGTTAGTTATGTATGCAACATGAGGTTGCATACTAGACCTGACGGGTTTTAGTGTCTTTTCTATGTTACTTTGTTAGTTATCTTCTATGCCATTTTACACAAAGCTCTCCTAAGCCCAAGGCACCTGTAACTCCAACACCATTTTCCATTAATTTTTTTGGATTTGCTTTATAACTACATTATTTATTAGTGGACTTTTCTAGGTGTGGCCTCCACGGCTCCACCTGTGGTTCCTCCCGTTTTGGGTTTCCAGGTTTCCACATAAATCCCAGTGTCGTCTCCTAGCTCTATCGCTTTATTATATTTCTCCAAGTTAATTGCTTTATGATTCACCATGATTGATTCAGGATTTGATTTATCTGCCCCATGTGTCTAAACATGTTGATCATTGCGATGTTGACTTTTATGCCTAGTTTGACTTTGGATGAACATTGATTTATGATTTGGCAACAGTATCAATATTTAAAATAGGTGGGTTTTGATTCTGATAACACATTTGGGTTTTCATTTGGAGCTAGTCATTATCACATCTATGTGATATGACATGCCAATGTTAGAAAAGGGTACGAGATTTCTAATATGACAAGTGAAAATGAGAAGATTATTGATGATTTAAAGAACATGAATGCTATAGGTATGATGAGGAAGACTTGGTATCCAACTCAAGCCAATGTAGCAGAAGAGAGGGCAGGTGATCTTATGGTCATTTTGGCTTTTCATTACTGGTGGACTTTGTTGGGGCGGTTTGGTTGGTTTTCCATTAAGTCATGTATGGATAAAGCTGACGGTGTGGATCAATTTGTTTGCATAGATTGAGAGGGTTTTTGTTTGGGATGGTTTTTTCATAGATGGAATGAGCGTATTTTCTGAATTGGGAGGGGCAGGTTTGGAATAAACTTGACTTTTGGCATACCCCCCCCCCCTCCTTTAGAAGCTTACCGAATAAGCCACTACCAAGCAGTCATGTAGAACTGACCAAATAAACCGTGAGTCCCATTAAGCTATTAACAAACAGACCCTCAGTGGTCTCCTCCACCCGTGGTTTTCTCCTGTTTTGGGTTTCCACATAAATCTAGGTGTCGTCTCCTATCTTTGTTGCTTCATTATGTTGCTCCGAGTTCATCGCTTTATGGTTCGCCATAACTGATTGATTGAGGATCTGACTTATTTTCTGCATCAAGAACTCTTTGAGTGTTCAAACATGTTGATCATTGGGACGTCGACTTCTACACCTAGTTTGATTTTGATTGAGCATTGATCTAGGATTTGATCTCAACTAGAATTGTATACAGAAACTATCCGGAATAAATAACGTGCCTACTTGGAGTAAACATGTGAAACCAAGGATGATAAGATGAAGATATAAAAGGGGCAGATTCTGCAATTCCTTTTATTAATTATACCCTTTGACCTTGCTATGTAAATAGTTCAAACATATACAAACAATCTACTCCATAACTTGGTGCAAGATGATGATTATGAGTTAATGGTCCAACAAGTTTTTGGCCATAAAGGCTGCTACTCTGACCAGAAAAACCTCTTTGCAAAATGCAAGGGAAAGACTAAATGATTGCCCTACCCAACCCTCACAAAACAAAGGAACATGGTGTACCAGGATGACCTTTTACAGCTAGCATGTGGGGGCAAAGAAACAAACTTGATGAAAACAGGATTCCATAGTTCACAAAAAGAAACTAGAATTATTTTAACATGAAAAATTAAAGGCAAAAATGCAAAATCTTGTAAAAAGGCTGCATTGTTTCTGGTTTCAAGTCCTGTCTTTCTATTGCAACTCAGGTCATAAACTAACAAATAAAAAAATGTGTCCCACCTAGCTAATTAACAATTTTATATAATATACGAGACAAAGAACCCCAGTGCAACATCCCGTGGAATCATATTAGCTTCAAAAAGACATTCTTGGCAGAAAGAACGCCACCATATATGTATGTATTAGTAATAAGCAAAACTGGATCATAGACACAGCTGTAACAATTATACATGAACATAGGAGGACACATACCTATCTCCAGAAAAGCAATCAAAATGGCACTCTTCCATTAAAGCCACCAAATGCTTACTGAAGTATATGCTGCTTTATATTTCCCAACTAAAACTTTTAGGGATCACCGACACTGATAGAACAACTACAGCACATTTCACATTTCCCCCAACTTTTACTTCAACACCCTTCTTCTACTCGCTTTAAGATCACTAGGGATGATAGATACATTATCTACATATATCCCACCTTTAGAATGTGTGCAGTCTATCTGCTTCATTGAGAATCTGACTTCAGTAGCAAGATCAGATGCACTTACAATGAACTCGCCTACTTTATACTCCATCCAACAACCACGTTTTTGATTTCCATTTGCCTCGTCTTTATCACAATCATCTAAAAAACATTCGGTAGATGCTTCTTGACCATCTGAAGTAGACAACTCAAATTTAACCGGCTTTATGTCCCACCCATGGGTGTGTTCGAAATTACAAACACGTCTCCCCAATCTTTTGGAGAATCGTCCCAGATGTATCCTGAATGATAATGTGTATACGTCAGCTGGAAAAGGGAACTTCAGTGAACCATCTACTTCAAACCACCATATTTGCTGCAAATATGCCGCGATGTTAAACCTGCAATGTAGTAGCAGAATCAGTACATAATTCGCTCTTAACAACCTATCTGTTGGCTCATGGCTGTAAGAAATAAGATGAAACATTTTAAATAAAAAATCCCTGAGCCCACTTTGAAGAAAAGTCATTGACTAAATAGAAAGTAAGCATGCAGACGTTATTTCCTATGAGACCTGAGAATTTTACAATTGAATCTTACATTTTATTGAGAAATAATACATCAATTTATACAAACTAAATTGATCTATAATTGGAAGCTAATTAAATGGGAATTAACTAGTTTCCTAATTATGTTGATACACTAAATCCAGCCGCTGTATAGTCAATACTGCTCCTCTAACTGGAACACATAGATCATATGCATCAACTTTGTTACAAATGAAACCAATGCAAGAAGCTCTGAGTGGTTTAAAGAATATGTCTGCTAACTAATATCTTTTCTCTGATAAAGTGACAAGTCACAATCGACCTTTGAAGAGCTCTGTTCTCTTGTGAAACGGAGAAAAGACATGGACACAACAAGTACAACCAAAGACACATGAAGGTAGAGCGGCTGTTCCCTAGAAGACCCCAAAAAGGTAGAGCGACTGTTCCGTGAAGACCTGACACTTACCCCAAAAAGGTAGAGCCGCTGCTCCCGTGAAGACCCCCGGCTTGTGCAAGAGTATGAGCAAACAGGTAGAAGGCACAAAGACTAACTAATGATGAAAGCAACATAAGAGAAATAAAAAGAACAAGTACAAGTAGGTACACTGACAACATACGGAAAAGATACGTCCAAAAACACAACTCTATCCTAAGCTGCGAACCCTCTTCCCCGCACTCCAAGCGGTCAACTACTACAGCCACAGTTCTCCATACCTAGTCCACTACCATGGTCCTCCGTCTCCAAGTACTCCTATCAGAGGTCATATCCTCGGAACGGTCTAAGGCCACGATGTCCAAGATTAATAGGCCAAGTCAGAATATACAAGCCAGAATCTTGGTAATGAAGGAAGAGATTTGCTCAGACAACACCTTGAGCCCTCGATGTGGATCCATGACGAAAGTAAGATGGTAAGTGTGTGACATCAATAATATAGAAAGCAAACTAGGGTTACCAGAAAGATGATCTCAAACACCCAATAGAATTACTCGACCAAGGAGGTGTAAGCACCAAGGAATCAAAAATGAACCAATTTACACTCTAACTCCTATTCTGAGCTTCTTCCTGAGGATTCCCATATGCAAGTGCCAAGAGAACCAGCATACTATGTCCTCCCGCACCATATCAGGCAGTAGTGTGTTTTCTGGTCAACAATGAGGCATCAGTCTCCTCGGTTATTGTTGGTCTTTCGCTAAATAAGCAAACTCGAGGGGTAGGGAGAGAGAGGGAAATAGTTAAAAACTTGTTTGGTTAGATTTGAAAAGAGAAGGGTGAATAGAGAGGAAAAATGAGGAGAAGTAGCACAGAGTTGAATGTGTGTGATAGGGCATGTATCTACCAACTAATAGTTTATATATACCATTTCGAGAGAAATATGCATAGTGCAACCTGCATATAAACATAAACATCCACAGACAAGGCTGAACAGAATATTTATAAAGATACAATAGACAGGGTACGGCTGAACAAAATGAACAGGTATACCAGCATATATATAATGTATAAGCCATAACTTCAACTTTGGCAGAGTAAGGTAGTATCTAACAGCATAGACAACAATAGCAAATTAATTTAGTGTAAACTTTAGCCCGCACTTGATTAAACAATTCCAAGAAGGTCCAAAATGATTCATGGTTGTATGCTTCTCCATGAGTCCTGACCCCTTACAATTTATTCAGAAATGGGGGCATAAACATAAAAATGGGCATTATACAGCAAAGATGAAGTCCATACAGCAAGTTGTCATCATGAACTTTCTGTTTATAATTGACCCATTGATACTATCAGTTGTGGTCTTCGTATAAACGTGAATAATACATTGTCAATGTCTTGATGAACAACAATATCAAAATCTATAATATTATCCATCAAATATGAACAAAAGAACAAAAATAGCAAGAACATTCCAGAAACCAGCAAAAGGGTCAATTGCTAAAACACCAATAGAAGTTGCACCAACAAGTAGTAGGTTAAAAGAGAGAAAGAACAGAGATACAAAGGAAGATCAAGTACTCCAGAGAATCTGTAACGGGCGTCCCTCAATTGAAGGAAATTAACAGATTTACATGTCCATTCCATATTTTTGTTTATTTTTCCTGTTTCCTTTTACTTGATAAAGAAAATCACACTAATTTTCCTTCCCTTCAGGTGTAAAAATTGGATTCTAACTTGAAACTCTGGTGCAACGTTCCGATGCTATGTATGTGTAGTTTATTGAGTTTTCACATCATACACTCGAATTACTTTAAAACAACAGTAAGTACAAAATCATATGGAATGAATCCAACCTAGATTCTTCGGTAGGAACCCAATTCCAGTATCTCCGATCTTCTATTCCCGTTATTGCCATTGCCTTTGTGGAGATTGACATGCACACTTTTCCGGTAACCCTATCCAACCACACTTCCTGCAATATCCCATACTACAATTAACACATCACACAAGACTAAGCTTACTCAAACCCATTACTCTACTTGCATCATGTTAGCATTCAAGGACAATACATTCCACTTAAACACAGATGCATTACTTATAATTCTATATATATATATATATATATATATATATATATATATATATATATATATATATATATATTCTACGGTTTCAGAAAAGAAGTAATTTCAAGAAACCCAGAAATACAAACTTTTAACAAAAAAAGGAACATTAATGATTAGAGCATAAAACCCATTCCCCAAAGCTAGAACTCGAAAGAAATCCAGTTTAGATTTTGAACTAAAACAGGATTCAATTCCAATCGCCTACAAAATTATATAAATTCAACAGAACAATAGAACTGGAAGCCCTAAACACATTCATCAATCGATATAAACCGAAAGGAAAAATAACGAATTGGAGGCGCTTGCCTTGTTGCCGTCGTCAAATGGGACAGGCCGTGAGAGGAGGGCAAATATGTCTTTTTTACAGAGGTTTTGGTACCTCTCAGGAGGCATCAGGTCCAACAGATCTTGGTAGTTGTGTGGAAGCTTCGATTCCCATACGGTATCCGATGAGGCAGCGCCGCGGAACGCACGGTTGAGTCTTGCTAGGTTACATATTTCCGGCGGCGTAAGATTCATAAACACACACGTAACGCAATCCTCCGGTATATCCCCGAGCCCCGGTCCGTCGCCGGTGGTCGATCCTCCTTCGGTCAAATTAGACAACGAGGCTCCCATACAAATAATGTAACTTCTTTTTATAAACAAATTTTTTGTGAAATCGTCGACTGAGCATGTGACAGTTGGTGGTGGTGGTGGTGGTGGTGGCGCGGGCGGTGGTAGGTGGTGGCGGGAGAACGAGTGTGGAAGAAGGGACCTTTTATGATTCGAGGGAAAGGTGAGTGTCGATGACAGCCCTTCCCCTCGGGTGTTCTGGATTTGTGTGTTATTTTAATATGTTTGTACCAAGACAAAGATTTGTTTTGGAATAAAAATGTCGGCCTTTTTCTACGAACAAATATCAGACCAAATCATTATGTACCCTTTTTTGTCACTTACTTTTATTAATTTAATTACTTCACTTTTTTATTTATTTTCAGACACTTGTTTCAATATCAATTAGAATAAGTTGAAAACTTGGGAAAATAATTAAGGGAATTACATAAAAATCTGATTGATTTCGGTTTAATTTCTTTTTAGGAATCGAATTTTTTTTTTTTTTTTTGATAGGGGGAAGAGGAGGGATACTGTAAGGAAAAAACAATTCTCTCCGCATCACCCCCACCCATCATTTTCATCCAGCATTGAACAGAAAAATAACTGGTTGTTAATGAGGGGAGGCGGAGGATCACCGTCGTACATAGAAAGGGCAGGGCAGGGCGGGGCGGGGCGGGGGTTTAGTCGACAGAGGCGTAGTTGAAGGTAAAAGCAGTCGTCGAAGGTGGTGTCATTGGTAGGGGGGCGGAGTTGGGGAGCTAGAGAGTGGGATGGCATTAATATTTTCAAACTAATGACGTGTAATTTTAGTTTATATTAAAAAAATAAAATTTATATGTCAATTTTTGCGAGTTCCACATTAATGGGTTATCGGGTAAACTAATCTTTTGCATAAATGAAAAGTTTGTCTCACATCCTAAAATCAAGTTTTGAAAATTGGTTTCCTGAAATAAGAATGATGACGTTTTTTTTCAATTTAATCTAATTTTCTCAAGATAAAATATTACTTGGTAAATAAATATTTGAGTTAATTACAAATTTGGTCCTTGTGGTTTACATAAATTAACAAGTAAGGTCCCTCAAGAGAATTATTAACGAGGGGCGTCCTTATAGTTTTATTTTTATAACAAATATGGTCCCTCTTCTAACTTCTTCAGCTAAGTTTCCGTTAGTAAGGGGCAATTTTATCTATTCACCTTCTTGGTCTCTCAACTTTCATTTTCAGTAACGGATTTGATTCCTCAAACTACTTTTCATTTTATAACATAAATGGTCCCTCAAACTATTTTCTATTGTTATAACAATTCAATCCCTCAAACTATTTTTTATTTTTTATGACAAATTTGGTTCTTCCCTCAAACTATTTTTTATTTTCTATGACGGATTTGGTTCTTCCCTCAACTTCTATTTTTATGATTAGTTTCTCCGTTTAATCAATAAAATTTGATGGCACAAAAATATATTTTGAAATTTAGATTTTGCCATTAAATGTTTTATTTTTTTCAAAACATTACTTGCATGAAACCCTAAGCCCAAATATTTTTCAATTTTGAATAAATTTTGTTTTAATTAGTTGAAAGTTAAATTTCTAAAAACAAGTTTTAAAACTAAATACATAACAATATATTAGACAATCTATACTATATTATAAAGCATTTGACAAAAAAAAACTCCTAAAACCATTTCTTATGCATCAAGTACTGTTTATTAATGCATATTACTTACAATTAAAAATTACGAGTAAATTTTTCGTAAGTACAACTTATTGAAACTCCATTTTAAATTCGTGTAATTAACTGTAGATAAACATAATCAAATATATGATAAACATCTAATTTAAATATAAAAAATCAAAAATATAATTAAGATATTCATTGAGTTTCAACACACAACACTTAATTGTTATCTTTATAAAAAAATTATATTATTAAAGCGGAAATAAATTACTTTGTCATTAAATATAAATTAAATTACAATAAAAATTTGAATTAGATAAATTTCACATAAATTTTGAACTTTTAAATAGTGAATTTGATATTAATATCGACATATTTTTCAAAATTTTACAAGATATTCAAATTTATATTTTATCCAACATAAAAACATTATCGATTATCAAAACCACATAAAACTATATTACAATATTAACAGAAACAAAAAATAAAATAAAATACTAAAATCAAAATGTATCATGCTGCATTATGCGAGTACCCTTCTAATAATATATAAAAATATTAAATTTAAGCATTATACTAAAACTAATTAATATACAAAACTAATATTACTGTTAATTTAGATATAAAAATATAAATTTAACCCATTTATTTATATTAACCAATATACACTAAAAATTGTTATAGTTATGTTATAATTAATAAATGTATAAAAATATTATAATTTAGCATTAATCGATTGAAGACTATTAGTTTTGCTATAATGAATAGTGTTACATATTAACAGATTTTAATAACACTAATAATTTTAATTGGTTAATGCTAAATTATATTATTATTAATTTATTAATTATAGTCATTTTTAGTGTATATAATAGTTAAATTTATATTTTTATATCCTATTTAACTATAATTTATGTGTTTGTATGCTAATTAGCTTTATTAAAATATTTAAACTATGCTTGTATATCTTATCATTTAATTGGGTATTTAGTTTTAAAACCTTGTTTTAATTTTCAACTAATTAAAACAAAACATTTATCAAAATATTTCATCGCAAAATCTAAGTTTCAAGTTTTATTTGATTACTTTGTTAATTATATTTAGAAGATACATGTTTGTACCCACAAAATTTTATTAATTAAAAAGGGGGATCAAATTATAAAAGTAAGAGTTGGGAAAGGACCAAATATGTTATAGAAATAAAAAATAATTTGAGATTTTGAGGGACCAAATCTGTTATAAATAATGTAAATCAATTTGAGGGATTAAACATGTTATAAATGAAAAGTAGTTTGAGAGACCAAATTCATTATTGAAAACTGAAGTTGACGGAGAGGAGGATAAAGTAGTCTTTTTAATTTAATTTTCTTTTGGTTTGTTACATTTTTTTGGTTTCTTTTTTAGTATTTTTATCATTTTCATTTAGAAAAACTATATATTTTTTGATAAAATGGTTTATGATAAAATAATTAAAATATTTTCAATACAACTAAACTTTTTATATTTTTGTTTATTGTAGTTTTAGTTTTTTATGAGCTTGATTTTTGCACTAACATCGTTCAAATGCAAGTCGTTAAGTACCCTCACATAAGAGTATTTTAACTATTGTTTCAATAGAGACCAAAACGTTATATTTTTATAGAATCAAACAGTTAATTATTAATAGGTTATTTTTACCAAACAAATTTATTTAATTTTATTAATACGACGTACAATTGTTTGGTCTCATACATTCAGTCATACCAAACAAATGTATGTCTCATATAGATCTGGTAGAATAAGTTTATAAAATTATACGTTCTATTTTAGTAAAATAGCGTACATTTATTTGATAAAAATAGACTAATATAGTTAGTTGTCTGGTCCTACAAAAAATTTATTCGTTTAGTCCCCAACGAAGAAATTAAAATACCATCATGAGAGAGGTACTCAACGATTTGTATTTGAATGCCGCTAATAGTATAACTTAAACTAAAAAGAAACTAAAACTATGATGATATAAAATATAAAACAACGAATTGTATGAATTTTTTTTAATTATTTTATCATAGACAATAACAAAACAGTATAATTGTCTTTATATATTAATTCTTTATCGAAAAAATATGTATTTTGATTAAATCAAAAAGAGGAAAATACTAAAAAAAAACCAAAAAATATATTTAATAAACCCAAAAGAATAAAAAAAATCAAAAAGACTAAAATACCCTTAAATTATAATGATATAATTTGTAAAATATTGACCTTATGAATGTGCTAAATAGATTTGCATTTTTTTAATTTTGAACTTAAAAAATAAAAAAAAAACATAAATATATTTTTGTTATGATAAATTGAGATAAGTAAAGGGGGCAATAAGTGAAAATTTAGATGGTTGAATATGACAAAAGTCAAGTATAAGGGGTATGTGTGTGAAATGCGTAAGCACAGGGGGTGCATATGTAAAATACATCATGGCTGAAAAAATTAACACGCCCAGTGGGACTCGAACCCACAATCGCCTGATTAGAAGTCAGACGCCTTATCCATTAGGCCATGGGCGCTTTTGTTTTTTACTTAGAAAATAATTTATTTAATCATAATAATTCTAACGGGCCTGTCAAACGGCTTGATGTTTCTGGCATCGATAAGTTCCGTCTACTTAACGGTTCTTCAAACGATCTTTTCCTCGAACTTAACGTCGTCACGCTGTTCCGACTTTCACTGCGAATTCTAACCCTAACCCTAACGTCCTTCCGATGGCGTCGTGTGACGACGAGTTTACGCTTATCGGTGATGACACCACCAACAGCCACCATACCAATGCTACTTTCCATCACCACCTCTCGGCGGCCGCACAGTTATTAAAGGCGCCTGCGTTTAACGCACCACCACCTCCACGGCCAACACAGGTTGCACAAGCCAATGGCGAGGGTTACATTGAAGACGCGTTCGGCTCACAGCCTATGGTGGTTGTTACGTATGAAAACGAGTCTGATCCGAACAGATCTGGGGTTAGCGGTGCAAGAAACGAGAAACGGAGCGACCGCGACGAGCTTAGCGACGGAGGAACGCCGTATAGTTATAATAAGAAAGCGAGGATAACGGGTTCTTCATCAGGTGGTGGCGGAGAGTATAGAAAGGATAGAGAGGAGTGGACTGACGCGGCGATCGCGTGTCTGTTAGACGCTTATTTGGAGAAGTTTTTGCAATTAAATCGTGGGAATTTGAGAGTTAGGGATTGGGAAGAGGTGGCGGCAGTCGTGAGCGAGCGGTGCGAGCATCAGTCAAAGAGCGTAGAGCAGTGTAAAAACAAGGTAGATAATTTAAAGAAGAGGTATAAGTTGGAGAGACAGCGGATTATGAACAACAATGGGGGGAACACCACAAGCCATTGGCCTTGGTATAAGAACATGGAGCAGATTGTTGGGAATTCATTGCCCTTGAAGGCTGTGTTGGACGAAGACAAGTCTGTAGGTGGATTGAATAGCTCCGGAAGACAATCCAAGAGGTATACACCTTAATCGCTGCAGTCTTTATTTTTCACCCTCCTTCGAAATTTCAGCATTTCTGAAGAGCGTAAGAGAAAGAGCACCTACTGCATTGACTACTAAAAACACGTCTGGTTGACAGATTCCCTGAATTGATAAAACTCCATTACAGAATTGATCCTACTCAAAACTTTTAAATAACACATCTGGGTATTTCTATTTGGATGGTCTTACAACCATGAACTCAAATTTAATGATCTAATGATTCTTCTTTTCAGTTGCATGATCATCCTGCAAAATTTTCTAAGATTTTAACCCTTTGGGTAGTTTAGAAAATGCTGACTATGGCATCTCTCCGAGCCTACACTGGCTTAGCTGACTGTATTACCACAGTCAACTTGAACAATTAGAACTTGACCCAATCTTTAATTCGGTCCTTTTTAGCTATACATACATTTTCACAAATAAACTGCCCAAGACTAACGAGAAATTTTCGGGATCAATGGTTGGACCATGCAAACTAGAAATACTTTTTCTTGGATAAATGAACAAATTACTCGATATATTTCCTCCCTTCCCGGTCCTCTCGCACTAGGGAAAGGTCCTCTCAATGCTCTAACGCCCACCCCGGGGATGGACGGAACTGTCTCATGACGTTCTGAACATTGTCTTGAAAACCGGTATAGTTTGCTATCGAGGGTTCCAATCCCTCTCTCTCCTTTTTTGCTTGTTGAATAGATTTGTTTCTTTATTGGATTGGTTTTGACCGGATGGTTTCATCATCATAAAGAAAGGGAAGTGGCTCGGCTGTTCCGCCCAAGGTTCAAAATGGTGTAAGGGGTGGCGTGGCGGCGAGGTCAAGCCTCAAGCCTTACACGCCACGGCGAGGATGCGGCGTTTTTCAAGGTGTGATATAAGGCGGCAAATTCGTATGTCATATATAGGATTATATATTTACATATATGTTTTCCATATATTATCTAATTAGATAATAATATGAAAAACTGTATATTCATATTAGACGAAAAATCATATAGATTATTATTATAAAAATAGTTTTTGATTAAATATTTAAAATAGAACTTATAAAAGTAATTTTACAACTTTGTTTAAATCATGAGTCCATCAAGTTTATAAATTCGTGAAATTGTGAATGATGTGATTAGATAAATATATAAAAGTATAAAATCTAAAGTTAAAAGCGTGAAAAAACAAAACATAAAAAAATTAAAAAAACTAAAAAGAATCACGTCTTACAAAATTGGTGGCGCGCCTCACAGCGCCATGGCGTGAGCCACGCCTTACAGAAACGCTATGGGCCTTTTTGAACACTGATTCCGCCTAGCCAAGCCAGAAAAATGGATTAAAATTAAATATAAATGAGTTGAAAAAAAGAACATTAGCTTGTTTTGGTCTATGTAGTAGGACAAAAAAACCCTCTTCTAGCAAGATGTTTCTCAAACATTTGCCAACTAGGTTTTGGTCAACTTTTGATCCATGAAGGAGGTAGGAGTAGTAGAATGAACTCCCTTCTTTTTATTCATAGAAACATCAACATTAGTATTGGATGACACACATGTTTTGCAGTAACTTGTAGGATGAAATATGATAAACACAAGGGGTTGGCCTAGTGTGTACGGCTTGAGACCTTGGTTTATGAGGGCTCAGGTTTAAATTTGTTATCAACTTCTTAGGAGTCATTGGCAATAAGGCCTAAAGTATGATATACTTTTGCCTCTTAATTTATAAACTTAATATTTGACAATATCAACTATAAGTTTCAAGATATCTGATGATGAGTTATGGAGAGAGATGGGAGTTTGAAGTGCTTCTGGGTTTCGACTAGCTGCATATGCAAATAGCATGTTGTATTGGAACCATCAGGGATCTTCATGGCTGATGGAATTTACCCATTTAGAAGTCTGATCAATTTAGTCAGACTGATGAGATTTGCTGAACGAGTATGTCATTCTACGTTTCTGCAGATATACGACAGCAACTTCTAGCCCAAGTGGTCAAATTACTCATATGGAGCCAAAATTAGTGACCAATGCAAGATGGCGGAGAGTTGTTTTTAAAATTAGTGGTTCTGCTCTGGCTGGAACTGGTTCTCAGAACATTGATCCAAAGGTATATTTAATTCTACAAGGTCCATATGGATATTTTAAAAAGTCTAGAAGGTAAATTTAGTGGTCCCTTGGATGTGTCACCCTTAATATCCTAAATTCAAAGTTGGTTTATTTTAATCTATAGGTGGCAATGCTGATTGCTAGAGAAGTGTCGATGGCTTGCCAAATCGGTGTTGAGGTATTTTTTAATTTCAGATGATTGTCACTTCAGTAACATGTGTACTGTCTGATCTGACCTGCAACATTCAAGCCTCCTCATTCAGGTGGCGATAGTAGTTGGTGGCCGCAATTTCTTCTGTGGGGACACATGGGTAACAGCTCCTGGTCTGGATAGAAGTACTGCTCATCATATTGGGTGATGTTTTTATTTCTTCTTATGTGCTAATTATAACTCTTCAACAAGAATATCCCTCTACATCTTACTCCCTTTAGATCTACAGTAACTTGCTGTATGGGATTGAGTAAATGTTACCTAATGCCAGGAAGGATCACTAGGATCTCTTAGGCACTTTATCCTTGTCATAGCTCCGCAATTAAAGAGGCCAAATGCTTGTATGCAGTTATAGACTGAATGCATGTTTGATTAATGGACATAGCTATAAGCCTATTTTAATGCCAATATTTCCACTTGATTTATGATGGAATATGGATTAGAGAAACCTGACTAAAGAAAGCAAGCACAGAATGTAACTAAACTTATCTTTTGAACAATGACTGAAGAAGAATATATAGACATGAAAATCAGGACATTTTATTGTTTATGAATAAAGATCTCACGTGAAGGGGGGAGTGGCGAGGAAGGCCTACATTGAGAATGAATAGAGCAACATGAGTCTACTGTTGTCCTTTTATACCAATTATGGGAGGCAACATCCTGGCATATAGAATGAAAGCTGTCTATATGACGACCAGCCCTATGTTTCAAGAAAGCAAGTTTGTGCCCTGTGTTTGGAAGATAATCTGTGAAACATATAGAATTAGAAGTTCACCATATCTTGTAAACCCAAATGTGCACTAAACTTCTGTTTATAGTCTGGATCGGTCAATAGTCATATTAGCTGTTGGAACCTTTGCTAACGTCATGTCTATGTCAACAATAAATTCCAATTTGGGGTGATCAAACAACAGAGAGCATTTTGGCAGGGTGTCTTCTTAATGCGTCGTAGGATTTATAAGCTGCATTTTATTTAATAATTATGTTTGTATGGGTTGCATTGGCCTATTTGTATGTTTCTTCTTGGTTTTTTTCGTGCTGTCATTCATAGCCAATGTTTGAACATTAAAACCAGTGGCTTACTAATGTTAACTCTAAGTGAACCCAAAGTCTTGTTGAATGACCTCATCAATAGAAATAACTTAGTTGAATGTTATCCGGTCATATGTGGTCGTGACAAGCAATGGCTTTACATATGTTTCCAGTATGATGGCGACTATGATGAATTCCATACTACTCCAGTCGACGTTAGAGAAGTTGGGTGTTCAGGCACGTGTGCAATCTGTCTTATGTATGCCAGAGGTTTCTGAACCATACAACAGACAACGGGCAATCCGGCATCTTGAAAAAGGGAGAGTTGTAATATTTGGTGGTATTGGTGCTGGCACAGGAAATCCACTCTTCTCCACTGACACAGCTGCAGCTCTTAGAGCCTCAGAAAGTATGTTCCATGATATTTGTCATCCATCAAAGTGACTTGGAGAAGTTCTATATATTTGTTTCTCCTGGATATGAGTTGATGGTTTGTTGTTCTCCTGTAGTTCATGCTGACGCAGTTGTTAAAGGAACCAGTTTACATGGTATCTATGAATGCGACTCCATCAGCAATGTCGGGTATGAGCACATTTCCTTCAGGGAGTTGGCTTCTAGAGGTCCATCTCCAATGGACATGATGGCTACGACATTCTGTGAAGAGAATGGGATTCCAGGTTGGTCTTCTTTCTTTTGTACACCTGCTTTCTCGACATGTTATTTTTGTTCAACTAGTAATCTGGTTCACAGCAATGGCTACACTGCGCATCCACAGTTATGGTAGTCGAGTTGAGTTGAACATTTGAATTATGATAGTCTAGATGTGTTGAACACTGCGCACCAACAGTGATGGTAGTCTAGTTGAACATTTGAATTATCTTGTTCTTTTGTTCTACATTCGTTTTACCATTTAGGATACGTCCAAATGATATACACCCATGCAGATATAGGTATCTACTAGTAGTTGGAGAATGGAGTGTCTTGCAGATGGGCAGTTTAAAATTTGTACTAAAAGTGTTGTAGCTTCATGTTTGTTTCTAAATTGTAAGTTTGAGAAACAGTATAAGCAATGAATCTTTGTCTACATACAGGCGATCCAACTTTCAGTTAAGAGTTTAAACTAGCATGAACATTGAAGTTTACAAAAACTTTGTTGGAAAATGGACCATGTAAGGAAAAGAAGGTTGCATCTTTGTTATGTATTTGCTTAAGAAACCCAAGTTGTTTCTTGGTAAATGTTCTTAACCCCTAACTAAATACCAAATGTGAATATGAAGAGAAGTATGTTTAGGTATAGTTTTTAGCCAAAACAAATTCGATTTATTTACCTACCTCATTGTGATTTGATACGTGGTAAGCTAAATTGGACCTAAATGACTAGCCAAAATATCATCCAACTGTCTTGGTTTTTATTCATATTGATTTTTAAGAATTTATTTCTTTCATGTTGTTTTCCATCATTACTGTTGGCTGTTGATTTTTCATTTGATTTTCCAACTTTCTGTTACTTTTTGGCACGGTTTTCACTGCTTCAGTCTTATTCGGGGCCTATAATGGTTTGTCTCTATGTTTCATCAACTTTCTTCTTTCTTTTTCTGTTGACTTTTGGTTTTCCTTTTTGCTAAATCAGGAACATACAGTGTTCATAGTAGAACTATCATTAATGAAAAATTATTTTTCTTCTAGAAGTAAGGAAACAAAGGTCAACATATCTCGAAGACAAACTGGAGCTAGTAATTGTGTAATATATAATAAATTTCCATAATATGGGGCTGCGTTTGCCGTTTGCCGTTTGCCGTTTGCATGCAATCTAGGAGGTCTATATAGAAGTTGGAGGAGGATCGTGTGAGAATAGGAGCTAAGGTGAGAAGCGTAAGACGGGATTTGGACCCTTGATCACTTTTAATCTCACTCCATGAGTTGTGCTTCTCACGGGAACTGATCTGGTGCATCTCGTTACTGTTGATCTTCAATTCAGATTGATCCAAGGGTGGAGATCCCTTCTTACCCTTCTCACCATAACTTACATTCTCACCGGAACCCAACTCATTTAGATGCTGTGTTTTCTTTAATAGCCAGCATGTTAAACTATATACACCAAGGTCCATCTTAGCCTGATGATAGTGTTCTATTAAGGAACTTCTAATAAAACGCTTTTGTTTCAATCAAAACTTGATTCAAGTTGCATTTTTCTGACAGTTGTGATCTTTAATCTTCACGAGCCTGGAAATATATCAAGAGCACTGTCCGGGGAACATATTGGTACGCTAATCGATCAAACGGGAATAATTTGCTAATTATTGATGTGGCCCTACACCCTATCAGGTTCAACGACATTGAAGTCCATCAGGTACCACTCCATTCACCTGCTACATTTACTCAATGCACACCATGCCACTGATTTCACCTGCTGGTTTCTGTTAGAAGGAATGATTTTTGGCAACTGGCGATATGGTGATGGTTTTTGACCTAGTCGCTGTACCTTAACTGTTATAGTTGTGTAAATTGTCTAGATGTAGAGGTCTTAGATGGTGTGTTGTAGCATTGAGGTCTTAGATAGTGTGTTGCACTGTCTTGCTTTTTTTATAGGGAATGTAATGGAACACTAGATGAATGTAATTGTGAGGGAACAAATTTGCCCGCCATTGCGTTTTACGTTCCCGACTTTCTTCGTACCGTTTTACTGGTCGGAGGACGAGAGGTTATGCGTTCAAGTCTAACAAGAGAGTTTGCTACGGTTCACGTATATCCAAATACTATATAAAGTTTGTGTGTATGTATATATATATATATATATAGAGAGAGAGAGAGAGAGAGAGAGAGAGAAAGAGGAGCAATCAAATGAAAACCACTCCAATTTGTAAAAACCGTAAAAACTACTCTCATCCATCGTTAATCTTATGAATTTTTTTTCATGAAATTGTTAATCTTGTGAAATTGTTTCATATAATACTTTTTTGATGAAGTTGTTTCATATGTGGTTATGAAATTGTTTCATATACTACTTAATGAAATTTTAATGAAACTGTTTCATGTATTTCTCTAAAATTAAAATAATAAAGATGATAATTTCCATGATTAACACCCTCCACAATAAAAATGGTTAATCAACCTCTCATAATTACAAAAAAATGAACAAGATGAAAAATTATGATTGGTTGAATGAGGTTTTCACGGTTTTTACAAATTGAGTGGTTTTTATTTGAACCCACCCTTATATATATTCATGTCTGAAAAAAGGATTAGGATTGGTTAGCGTGTTGGTTAGTTCTTGAGGGTGCGTTTGGTACACATACGGGATTAGACGATGGGACGGGATGGACGAGGGAGGCAGCCGGTGGAAGAATCGTGCAAGGTTTTAGAATTTTATTTTGACATCGGTAACTTAGTAATTTACCTTTCTTTTATGATACCCCTTATTTTTGTTCCACCTATTTTGTTTGGACAAAAAATGCATTGTTGTCCAACTCAATTATGTCATGTCTCGGTCTTAATGTCGCATCAAACATGAAACAATAAATTTTCGTCTATTTTCTGTCTCGTAAAGGCCCTGATACCAAATGCATTTCGTCAATTTCTAAAGACACCTGTTTTTATATAGACTTATTAGCAAGAGATGAATTTATGGGTCGTTTAACGACGCTAACTAGGTAAAAACTTATTGGTTAAAATTCTCAGTCATCACATCATGATGGTATAATAAGATCGATTGTTGGTATGGGTCTCTTACTAGATAAGAGCCATGGGTAAGGGGTTGTTTGTTACCTCTTAATAGTTTCATTAAGAGGCAACATCTGAACCGTTAAGAGGTGAATCTTGTTTGGCAAAAAAAAGTGTGCCTCTTAATAGTTTTAAAATCCTCTAAATGATTTTGTATCATGGATCTCTCTTAACCATTAAGAGTCCTAATTTCATTATACATAATTACTAAACAATTATATTTTATTTTACACTATATCATGAGAGTCTCTTAATCATTCAGCAATTGCCAATTAAGTGAATTGTATTTGATTATTAATGCACCCGATTCCTTTTCTTTTAGAGGAATTTATCAATTTTAACATTTTATTATTTCGTGTTTAGTATATTATTTAGTCACCCACGCCTCCTCATAGCAACCCTAATTACTCATATAACTCGGTAACTCCTTGTCTCCTCCTATCCTCAATGCACGCCTCCACAATCCATACCTCCACCGTTCGATGAGCACACGGTCCAACCTCTACATGAGTACATGACCATGTGAATCTTAATCGATCGTCAGTACTGTACCATGTTAACGAATTTGTAACTTCAATTTTTGAGATGGTACAAAATCGTATCGACCCAAAAAAGTTGGTACAAATTAAGTTAGTACCAAATAGAGTTGGTTGGTACACGACATAAACAATTGTGTACCAATTATAGTTGTTTGGTACACGGTATAAATAATTATGTACCAATTATAGTTGGTTGTTACACGGTATTGAGAAAAAAACATGGTACCATACCATGTTCGCCCCTAATAGAAAGTCACTCGATCAAATTTAAACCAATCAATCCAATTAGAACCGACTGACCAATATTGGATATCCAATTGTAATTAGATCGAATTGGATTTAAAATTTCAACATCTAAATTAGACCGATCGATTCTTAGATAACAGTTCAGAATCTAATAAAACCGAAATGAACCAATTTAATTACCCATTCAATTATTAACAATATATATACCGTCATTTTACGTTATTAATTATATATTAATTTCTATAGGCACGATTCAATATATATTAATTTTGTGAAAACAACGTTGCATCTTTCTTAATTTATTTAATTTGTATTGAATAAATGACATGAATATTTTTTATTGATTATCAGTTAAGAATCGACTTATAGAAGACTTTTTAAGGATGACGCAACCTTTTTTAATAAATATTTTTGTGGTCCCGGGAAGGCATAAAATTTGATACAAATTTGGTGGTGTTTGAAATTGCTTATAAAAACAACTTATTGACTTATTTCGGTATGACATCGGTAATAAGCATTTTTGAGTGTTTGGATAAACAACCTATACTGTAACGCCCCCAGAACCCCGTAGCAATGATATTGTCCGCTTTGACTAACCTGCCCGCTCAACCACAAAGCAGTAGTCGCACGGTTTTGTTTYTGGCAGCCGCACAACGCAAGCCCCAAAACCGGTCATGCTAGGATGAGGTATCCACACCCTTATAAGGAGTGCTTAGTTCTCCTCACCAACCGATGTGGGACGGGATGTTACATATACCGGTGCCAAACCGATAATAAGAGGTTTTTGAATAAGTTAAACCATTCTAACTTATAATAAGTTCGCAATCCCAAATACCCCTTAATGATATCATGATTGCTTTTAGATTACATTGTTTTTTTTTTAAGGTGAGGATATATGCACGACTCCCTATTGGTAAAGTGCACCCCTCCTATTATTTAGGTCAAAGTGAATTAATAAATGTGTTTTTCATTAATTGTTTTTCAAAAATTTATGTGCTATAAATTTATGTTTTATAACTTTTTTTCAACATTGTTTCCTAATTTTATTTTTCTAAATTTATGTTTTATAATAAATTTTTGCAAACTAACTATCTATAAATTAATTTAAATAACTATAAACTTATTTTTTATTTTTATAATTGTATTGTTAACGTTTTAATTAATTAATAATTTATATATGTATTTTTTTAAAATAAATATTTAAAGCTACAAAGATATAATAATTTAATACAAAAAAGATCATCAACATAAGTTAATTGATAAATCAACAAATAACGTACAAAAAGTCTGAAAATATTACAACTCAATCAAGTGAAATAAATTTCATAGTACGATTACTAGATAACAGTTGCTCGTACTTATTTATTCGGGTCATGTACGGAGCAGCCAATGCGGTTATGCAATCATATTTGAAACGAAACCAATTTGGCATGATAGAAGGCATTGGGTATCCTTCTGCCAAATTTTTTTTTACGTAATGATTATCGTTAACGTATCCAATTATAAAATCAAAATGTTCATACCACGGCGGGGACTAGATCGAAGTGGAAAGAGTGTCAGGATACCTATAGTTGTTAAAGAATGTAGTATCACAGTGCATCTTGAAGCAATCAACAAACTCGTTTCAAAAACATCCATCCAATGTTCATTTGGTGCAAATGAGTCCAGCTCAAAGAAATTCAAGTAGTTATAAAGTTGATACCGTAGTTCAATGCCATACACATCGAAATATTTTGTTTTGTACATGTTTAACTCTTCCATTAAATCATATCGAATAGATGGCCATTCATCTTCGTGGCGACCGAGACAAACAACTATCGTTCGAAATCCACAGTTTCCATCGCCTTTTACATCTTGTACCTGTGTGATATAAAAATGAAAATTATTTCAAAATTGTTTAATACATTGAAATAAAAAAAAATTAACTTGCAAACTACGTTACGTACCTGCACGATGTACGGATGGAAAATACTTGGAAATTGATTAATGTATGAATGTGCATAATTTTTTTGGTTGAAGTATGAACTATGTCTTATTTGTTCATTGTTCACCAAAATATCAAACTCCACAAATGCTGATGCGTCTGGACAACTATGTCTATGAGGTTCCTGAGTTGGTGGGTCGACATTGAAAATCGTTTTTCCAACTAGCCATTAACAAGTTCGAAATCGTAAAGAGATAATGTTGAAATGGTTACTTGTGAATGAAAATACAAATTCCACTTCCCTTTTTATGGATTATTTTCTGAATTTTAAAGTTGCAAAAGGATTAACGATATATATTTTTTGAAAATATAAATAAAATAAAAATTAATAATTTGCATATGAGGGGCTGTTTGTTTCCCTCTTAATGGTGACATTAAGAGGGAGCCTCTTAATCGCTCAGAGGTTGGTAGTGTTTGGCAAAAAAAAATGCCTCTTAATGGTTACAATCCTCCTCTTAACCATTTTGCATCTAATGGGCAGCCTAATGGTTCAGAGGTTGTTTTTTCCAGAACTACCCTTCCCCCCATCGAGTTCACGTCGCCTTCACGTCGCCTTCTCCGGTCACCTCCACCGTCTCCGGTCACCTCCACCGTCTCCATCGCCGGTCGCCTCCACCAGTGATGCAACTAGAATCAACACCGATCGGCAAGGGCG
>NC_037538.1:6202925-6241901 GCF_001531365.2 Cynara cardunculus var. scolymus | reverse complement strand
GGGTTCTTGAATGAAAGAGCGATCGATGAAGCAGATTGTTCGATAGAAGTAGGGTTAGGGTTCTTGAATGAAAGAGCGATCGATGAAGCAGATTGGCAATCGGCCCTAACACATTATCCAACTTCAAATTCAAAGAAAATGTGAATGAGGGTTAAAATGGTAATTTACTGTYATTCAGAGAACAATTACCAAACAACATTATTTCATTCAGTACTTAACCATTCTGGCCCTCTTAACCATTCTGACCACTTAACCATTCTGCACCAAACCATTCAGCAACTGCCAAACAGCCCCTGAATTTTTAAAGTTTTTATTCGATTTTTATAAGGACAAACTATACGACTATATACACATGGTTAAAATTTGTAAAATTATAAAATAAATGATATATTATTTTTTATAAATAACAAGACTTATTGCTTTCCAATTTATTGGTTTTAAATTTGATTAATATATAATACAAATAAAAATTATAATTACTATAAATTAATAATTATAATTATCTATTAATTAAAAAAAGTAAGAGAGGGGGGGGACATAAGAGAGAGAAAAAGTTTTTTAAACTTTTAGGCAATTTAATGTTATTAGTAGGTTTTTTTATCTATACTATATTATAAAACATTTAACAAAAGCTCTTAAAAGTCATTTTTTATGCACGAAGTACTGTTTATTTATGCATATTATTTAAAAATTAAGATTACAAGTAAATTGTGCATAAGTACAACTTATTAAAGCTCTATATTTGAATTCGTGTAACTAACTGCAGATAAACATAATCAAATATTGGATAAACATCTCATTTTAAATATACAAAAATCTAAAATATAATTAAGATAATTATTGAGTTTTAACAGAATACTTAATTATTATCTTTATAAAAAAATTATATTATTAAACCTAAATTAAATTTCATTGTTACTAAACCTAAATTAAATTATAATTAAAAAATTGAGTTAGGAACATTACATCAAAATATAAAAACTTTTAAAAAGATTAATTTGATATTGATATCGATATATATTTTTTCAAAAATTATATGATATTTTCAAATTTATATTTCATTCAAAAATAAAATAAAAACATTATCGCTTTATCAAAACCACATAAAAGCGTATTATATCGACATAAAAAAGGAATAAAACGAAACACTAAAATCAAGATATGTCTCGATGCATTACATGAATACCCTTCTAATAACTTTTTTAATAAGTAAGGGTACAAATAACAACCCTTTTTTAAGGTCTTATGTTGAATTCACGTGTTTTACATGTGAGGGTATTTTTGTAAAACTAAAAACTTTTATAAATAAAAGAAAAGAGAAAAACCCCTCCTTCCCCTTCACCCCTTTCACTCATACACCTTTTGTTTTTTTTCACCGCCCCTTTCTTGACACCCTTCTTCGAGATCTCCCTTATGCCTTCATGTTGCAACGCCCCCTCCACTTCCCCTTTCTCGCCCCTTCTCCCTACTCGTCACATTCCCCCTTTCGTCGCCGTTTCCAAAGAAACAGTATAATCTTCATGATCCCTTGATTAAAAACTACCATTTTGGTCATCCATATATCACTGTCTTATTTGCAAATCCAAATCCGCCTAATCATTCTTGAATTTAGTTATTTGTTTGTGGTTTTGTTCACTTTTCTATGCTTTTAAAGTCGTCAATGATAGAAATGAAAGATGAAGCTTTGCACTTACTAGTGATGGTGTTATTGGTTCAACTTAAGCTTTGTAGGTACTAGAAAATGTACAAGTAGATTTAGAGGGAGAAAACTGATAATCATACTTTAACTGGATGCGTTCACGAGTTGAGGACGAAAGGGGTTAGCTTCGGTCAATTGAAGGAGCGTGGAAATGGCAAGAAGATGAAGAACTCAAGTGAAGCGCGACTAAGATGGAGGGCTACAAGTTTTCTTGAAAACGACAAGAAAGGGTTGTCTTCATGGATAGCCTCTGCATTAGGGACCATATCCATGAAGATTTACAAACCATATCGACAGATCCGTCAATTCCAACAAACTATAAGGACCAAAAACATGGTTTACTCAAAATTATTAAAAACCAATGTTTGGGTGATAAAAAGGGACGAGATCGAAAGAGAATTCTGAATAAAGAAAGAACTGAAGAACCCATGCAAACCATTGGATTGAGATAATCCAATGGGTGTGATTAATTTTATAACCACCCGTCTCTTAAAAATACAAATATTTCCTCTTAGTTTTTAAATCGAAAATCAGCCAAATACAAAAAATATAAAACAAAGTACACCAAATTCATGATCACTTTATTATCTTTATTTTGACATCTATCGTCACTCCCTTTGGCAACATCCACTAATTCGGAACTTAATTTGAAAGCCATATTTCAACCCAGACGTTTTCGGGATGCCGCTAATAACCAACAAATGTCACATGTTTTTCCTTGTGTGGATCCTATATTAATGGGAAATTGGTTAGTCGATCCACCTATATGTCTTGCTTTTACTGCTATATCCAAAATTACTCCATGTATTACTTAACGTATGATATATTCTTTCATCTATTTTTTATATGTTTCTCAAGTTATTTTCAAGTCTCTTTTTGTACATTATCTTAAAATATCAAACAATCGAGGATGTCATATAACATCTTATTAAGATGGAAACGTAATTTGATACGTTTCATTGTTTGAGAAACTTATATTTTAAAAAAATTATGACATTTTTTTAAAATGAAGCAGTTTTAATTTTTTTTAAAGTGGCCCATAGTTTTGTTTGGTTTTGGCTTGATTTAAATTATTTTATATTTATTTAAGGTTTATTATTAATTTATTTACGGATTCAGTGTCATTAGGTAGCGTTTGGTATGCATATATAATTGGATAGGATTAGGGGTGTAAACGGTACGAGGGAATTCGTGAGTTACTCGAGATCGACTCGGTCAACATTCAAATCAAATAGGCTCGGCTCAAACTCGAACTCGACTCGACATATTAACGAGTCGAGTCGAGCTACACAATACTCGACTCAAAAAGCTTGTGAGATACTTGATTTTTTTTATATATAATTAGTTTTATGTATAATATAATGTAATAAAAATGTCTTATATTTTTAGATATTTGAACAATATTGTTCATTTTTAACTATAAAAACTAATTAATAATTTTTTTGTTGTTGAAGTTATAATTAAAAAAGACAAAGAAACTATTGAAGTGCTCGTGAAGTGTCCCACATTGAAAGAAAGATCGTGAAAGAAGGATGAAGATGTGTTATAAAAAGAGAGGAAAGTGAATGAAGTTTGTAACTTTGTCATGATGAAGTTTGAGATGCATCCATTTAGTTTTTTAAAATTTTGAGTGGTTATGGTGGTGGTGGCCGAAAGTACTAGTTGTGGTAGCAATGGGTGGTGGTGGTGGTGGTCAACGGTGATTGTGGAGGTAGAGGCAGTGGTTGTTGGTAAAGGACGTGAAGATCGTGGATAGTGGTGATGGTGGCAGTCAATAATGGTGGTGGAGGTAGTTGTGGTCGATGTAGTAGAGGTAGTACTTATGATGAGCAGTGGTAGTGGTAGCTGATGGTGGTGGTGGGCAGTGATAGTAGTAGCCGGTGTTGGTGGTGGTTATGGTAGAGGTGAGGTGGCCCACGGTGTTGGTGGTGGCAGAGATAGCGATGAAAGGTGGTGATCGGTGGCCGATGCTGATTGTGGAGGAGGTGGAAGAGGTGATTGTAGTAGAGGAGGAGCTGGAGGTGGCCAACGATCGTAATGACGTTAGCGATGGAGAGTGGTGGTTGGTGGCCTACAATGGTTGTGGTGGTGGCAATAAACGGTGGTGGTCGATGGTCGACGGCGGTGGAAGAGGTTGTTATAATGGAAGAGGAGGTGGAGGTGTGGCTACTGGTGAGCGACGATGGCTATTGGTGGTGGCGGCGGCGACCGTGACTAGCGGTGGTGACCACTAAAAAAAAATACCATATTAACATTATATATCAAACTTGTTTTTTTTGTTAAAATATATATCAAACGAGTGTTAAATAGTAATAAATTTAATTTTTGTCTCATTCTTGTCCCATCTATTTTGGTAGAACAAGAAAAAGTTTTTTTTTCGTCCCATATTGTCCCACCTTGTCCCGGTTCTTGTCCTTGTCCTATGTTGCACCAAACGTGGGACAATGAGTTCTTATCTTGTCTCATGTCGCGCCAAACGTGAGACAATGAGTTTTGTTCCTTCCTATCCTGTTCTGTCTCGTGTACCAAACCTTGTTAGCCCATTTAAACTTTGGATAATAAATTTTTCTCTGTTGTATTCGTTAATAATTATGTTTCACATAGGGTTGAGTTCCGTTGAGAATGAAAGTTATAGTGAGAAGCGTAAGAAGAGGTATCCACAATTGGATCAATCTTAATTGAATTTCAACACTAATGAGGTGCTCCAAAATGCACCACAGATCAATTCCATTCTAAAACGCAATTCATGGCAGACATGAGATTAAAACTAATCAAGGATTCAAATATCTTCTTACATTTCTACCCATAACTTAATTTTTCACATAACCCTTTGCCTATTCACCTAATGATAATATTTAAGCTTCTGAGCAAACAAATCAATGAAGTTCAAACAAGCATATATTACAATGACTTGATTAAACTTAACATCTCTCGACAATTAAACCTTTTTTTATTAACCTCGATATCCAATCCGCCATGCGAGCCGACTAATCTCAGTACGACCATCTGTTTTGTGGGTAGTCCAGAGTCAACACATTTGAACCTCCATGGATACAAAGAAGATTTTTATTCCTTCTTGGACTTGAACCCGAGACCTCCAAATACTTTTGACCTTTGGAAACCAAGCTCAAAACAATCAAGCACCAACCTTGTGGTTTTTAACAATTAAACTTTACTTTCAAAGGAGTTGCGTTAATCAGTAAAACTGAACATGATTCAAGTTACGGATGATTGTTCGATGAATGCAAGTTTTTTTTTTGTTATTTGTTATAAAAAAGAAGTTACGTTAATCGACAGAAACCGAATACAATTTGTTGTGAATCACTCCATTTAATGGCTGATCATTAATGGAATATATGTTTTTTATTTTTGTTAACTTATGAGAAAACAATTTGAATATATAGTGAATTAGGGGCCATTTACTAAACACTTACTTGGTAAGTGATTAACGCATAAATTTCCTCATCGGATGAACATGAGAAGAGCCAAGAATCTTACCGGGTAAGAGCAATAAGAAGGATGAAGAGTCTTACCCGGTAATTGAGGAAGGTGACTCTTACCTAGGTAAGTGCTTACCCAATAAATTGTTGCATTCAATATGTTTTGATCTACTAAAATCTTACGCATCAAAAGAAAAAAAGAAAAAAATGAAAATGTTTCATTGCCTGTCGTGGAAGATAAATTCCTTAAAAAGTTTTTAATTTGGAAGTCTCATTGCCTCTCCATAGGCGGAAGATATACTCTAATTCAGTTGGTGTTATCTTCTCTTTCGCTGTTCTTCTTTTCCCTTTTCAAAGCGCCCAACTCAGTTTTAAAAACTTTGGAATCTATAAGGAGAAGATTTTTTTGGGGTTTTAAGGAGGATGAAAAAAAATTACATTGGGTTGCTTGGGAGAAACTTTTGAGCCCTAAGTCAAATGGTGGTTTGGGTATCGTTATTTTGAAAACAAAAAATGTTGCTTTGTTAGCAAAATGGATATGGAGGTTCTTGTCTAGCTCTAATGCGATTTGGAAGGATGTCATTTCTGAATTTTATGGTGAAGATGGTGGTCTTTTTTCAAATAGGCCTTTGGTTGGAAAAAACGTTTGGGTTTCTATTGTCAACACTTGTAAAAATGTGGAAGTTGAGGTCAAAATGTTATCCTTTCGTTTACAAAAAAGGTTGCTAAAGATTCTTCTTCTCTTTTTTGGAAAGATGCGAGCATCGGCCAAGGCTCAAAGTTGAAAGACCTTTTCCCTAGACTTTATGCCATGGAAAGGAATAAAAATGCTTCTTTCAAAGACAGATGGACTTATATTAATGGTTCTTGGAGTGGTGCTTGGGATTGGAAAACAACGATTAGAGGTAGAAGCTTAGATGATCTTCAAGCCCTAGAAAGGCAACTCTCTCATGTGGCTTTCAATACTTCGGGTGAGGATATTTGGTCGTGGAATTGGAACAAGAACGGGATTTTTTCGGTCAACTTCTTGTCCAAATTAATTTAAGGGGCGGTTGATACAAATGTTGGAAGCAATGATCCGTTTTTTTGGAGTCCTTTAATTCCAAGGAAGGTAAACATCTTCACTTGGCGCTTCCTTAAAGAGGCTATTCCGGTAAGACTCAATCTTTCAAAAAGAGGAATTCCGTTACAATCTTTGCAGTGCATCTTTTGCAGCAAAGGTGTTGAAACTATGGACCATTGTTTCTTCTCTTGTTCGGAGGCAAGCATTCTTTGGAGGAAAATATGGGCTTGGTGGGATCTTAAAACCCCGCGGCTATCCTCGGTATCTGATTTTAAAATGTTGATCAAACAAGTAGGTACTCATCGTAAGGTTGGAGTGACTTTCTTATCAGTGTGCGCTGTGGCGCTTTGGCAACTTTGGAAGTGGCGGAATGAAATTTTTCATGCTAAGGATGGTGCGGAAGCTAAGAAGAGAGGTGAAGACCCATTCCTAGGTGTTCAAAATTTATCCAAGCTTTGGATGTGGAAAAAGAATCGTAAGTTCCATCTTAATTGGGATAGTTGGTCTTCTTCTCCTTACCTTGTTTAGTCTCTTTGCTTGTCTTAGGCTGGGTTTTGCTCTGGCTTTTGCTTGGAGATGTCTCTTTTTGCTTCTTTTTGTTTTCGTTTGATGTTGTGGATTCTTGTTTCCTCTTGTGTCTAGCTTCTTGCTGGATGTTTTGTTTAATATTATTGGTTGGCTTGGTGAGGGTGATGGCCATGTCGAAGCTCTCCTCCTTGTCCTTCCTTTTTTGCCTTTAAAAAAATGAATTAAAGAAATACACAAACAGAAGAAATTTTAAATAGTCAGTTTGGTACCAATATCAGTATTTTTTTATATATCTTTATATTTATATTTTATTCAAAAATAAAAGAGTTATCGTTTTTTTAAAATCAAATAAAACCGTATTATAACATTAATCAAGACAAAAAAGAATCAAAATCAAAATTTATTTTCACTACGTTGTGCCACTATTCTTTTAGTTTATTTTAAAATTGTATACCATTTTTAAAAAATTTGAAGTCCGTGCAAGGACAAAAAGCTCTTTTCCTTAGAATCTGGAAATAATATGCGATGCTTATGAGAGGTGCCTCAAAGATTCCAAACAAATTTTATAATTAATCTTTTTTTTTAATTACACTTATTTAATTAAACAAATAAGTTGTCAACTATAAAATAAAAAAGAGGTATCATTTTCGACCAATATATTTTTAATTAATTATATATTTTTCTTGTTAATTAATTGACTAAAAAAAGGTTAAAAGATTAAAAAGTCGAATAAATTATAACTTTTTATGTTAATTTTTTCATAAGAAATATTTTAAATTTAAAAAATGGACAAAAAAAGTATTGGGGGTCATGACGGTGTTAGATTTAGGGTATTTGTCGATCGGATACATTTTTAAGATGGATCAGTAGTTCACAAAGTACGTTACTAGCCACATCAACATAATAACCGGCTAATGTTTCAACCGATTATCCGGGTACTTAAATGTTTGAAGCTTTACATCTTAGGTACCAAAATAGAAGTTTTGAAAGTACGTTACCCAAAATATAAATCAAGTTAAAGTACGTTACTTTTTCATGCAATTTGTCATTTATTTTAGTATGAAATATACAATATAATTTACGAAAATTGGTCAAAATATTCATTTCTTTTTTATAGATTGGTCTCCCTACCATTCATCTTCCTTATTTACTCAAATATCACTGCGTACGTAAGTCTCACGTCAGCCACTTGCAGACCTACGTAAAAGAAAAAAAATCAAATTGTAGATATGGTCGTCGCAATTGCGGACCTGTGTCAAATCTGATAAATTTTTTTTGTCTTTTAGCTGGATCCATAAGTGACGGACGTGAGACTTATGAACATAGTAATATTTTAATAAATCATGGAAAAGAATAGTTAGGAGAATAATTTATATGAGAAAAATGATTATTTTAACCAATTTTTCTATAATTTAACTAATTATCAATCAATATTTTTATATACATTGTTAATAGTTTATTATCTTTTCACGAAAGCAACATATTTCCTCGAGAAAATGACATCAAGACGGAATATATTTTACAACGAATTAGGTTTATAAGATTTCAACAATGTCTAATTGTTCTAGTAGATAAGTTTTTAGGGCTTACGTTTATAAGATCAAACAATAAAATGTATTATCTAATAAGTTTATATGGTGTTTCTTAGACGTCTTAATAAGTTTTTAATGACATTTTTACATCGTAGAGCTATTTTATAGAAGGTGTCCAATAAATATAACTTTTTATATGATACTTGTTTTTATAAGACAAATTTTCAAATAAAATATATAAAATAGCTAATATGACATTTTATTTTAAAATGTCTTAAAAGCGTATTGTAAACTTATTATAATATTTTTAAATGTAAACCCATAACAAACAAAATCAATATTTATAGTAATTATTATTAATTTTTTTTATTAAAAGTTGTAGTACAAAATTATATTTTAATTTTAAATTAAATTTACATTTTTTTATTTTAGTTTGTCTCAAAATAAATATTTATAGAAAGTAAAAAAATTTAAGGATTGGGTTCACGTGAGACCAAAGGTTTTTTGTGAGACCCGTAAGATCAATTTATGTTCATTGATCAACTTTATAAGCTAATGATCTAAAGTTGTACGATGTCAATTTTGTGATTAATGAGAAGTCTCGTGACATTTATGAATGTTCAGATTGTCAAATTATAGATTTAATCTAAGGATTGAAAATTGGTCTTACGAAAAAATTCTTATTCCCACCTGATCCTAAGTCAAAATTTAATCTCAAGAATATCATTTAGTTATTTAAAAAAATAATAATTACAATTTTTTTATAAACATTTGTTTTCTAGACGATAGGATTTATTACTCCATAAATTTGATGACTGCCGGCAGATGACTCATGACCAGCGCTTCATAACATCTTTAAATACAAAAAATATGTATCAAATCTATGATCCAAATTACAATGACCATGGAGTTTAATTGGACACTTGGTCTGATTTCCTCAGCCGCTGCTTTCTTGCTCATTCTCCTCCGCCGGAAATGGGCGGCAACTGGTGAAGACCGGCAACCACCGGCTCCACCAGGATGGCCACTATTCGGAAACCTTTTCAATCTTGGTGCCATGCCGCATAGAACCGTGGCTAGCCTAGCCACGGAATATGGTCCGGTTGTTCGGTTAAAGCTCGGTTCGGTGAATACAGTGGCTATCTTGAGTGCCAAGGCTGCCACCGAGTTGTTCAAGAACCATGATCTGGCGTTCTTGGAACGTACGATCACAGAGACCAGCAGGTCTCATGATTATGACAGATCTTCCTTGGCACTAGCACCGTACGGGATGTACTGGCGAGTGCTGAGGAAGATCTGTACAGTCGAGATGTTTGTGGCTAAAAGGATCAACGAGTCGGCCGCCGTCAGGAGACGGTGTGTCGATAACATGTTAAGTTGGATTGAAAATGAAGCCAGATTGGCTAAAATTGGGAGCGGGGTTCATGTCGCGAAGTTTGTGTTCCTCACGACATTTAACCTGCTCGGAAACCTCATGCTTTCTCGGGACTTGGCGGATCCGGACTCGAAACTTGCATCGAAGTTTTTTACAGCGATGTTAGGGATGATGGAATGGGGTGGTCATCCGAATATATCGGATTTGTACCCGTGGCTAAAGCGGTTTGATTTGCTAGGGTTGAGAGGGAAAATGGACCGGGATATGGGATATGCTTTAGAGATAGCGACAGGGTGGGTGCAAGAGCGGGTGGAGGAGCGGGGGAAGGAAGCGACACATGATGAAGAGAGGCGGAAGGACTTTTTGGACGTGTTATTGGACTACGAACGCACCGGAAAGGATGAACCCGAGAAGATGTCGGAAAAGGACATCACTATATTTATTTTGGTGAGTTTGTTTTGGGGAAAGAAACTACCGTTTTACTCTTTGGAGTACGAGTCTAGTCTGTATGTATCTTATCTTTTCAGACTCCACATCCGAGCGGGATATAGCGAGTCAGTTTGGTTTGATTTGATTTATTTCTCTAAACATTTTTCTAAAAATCGTTTGGTCGACAAATGTAGGAGATATTTCTAGCAGGTTCGGAAACAACCAGCAGCACCATCGAGTGGGCACTGACCGAATTACTACGATGCCCCGAGAAAATGACTCGGGCTAAACATGAGCTCGCCTCGATCATCGGCCCAAATCAAAAATTCGAAGAGAGTTCCATCGATAATCTTCCTTACCTACAAGCAATTGTAAAAGAAGCCCTACGACTACACCCTCCGATCCCGTTCCTGGTCCCACGAAAAGCGGGTCGTGATACCGATTTCATGGGATACCATATACCTAAAAACACCCAATTGTTCGTTAACGCATGGGCCATAGGCAGGGACCCTGAGTGTTGGGAAAACGCTAATTTATTCGAGCCCGAGAGGTTCTTGGGATCAAAAGTTGACTATAAAGGTCAACACTTCGAATTAATACCATTTGGTGCAGGTCGAAGGATGTGTGTAGGATTACCGTTAGCCCACCGTGTGTTGCACCTTGTATTAGGTTCGTTGCTACATGAGTTTGATTGGGAGCTCGAAAGTGGTATCATTGCCGACACAGTGGACATGAGGGATAAATTGGGAATAACAGTAAGAAAACTGGAACCGTTGAAGTCAATACCCAAAAAAACAACACGTTAGTTTTCTTTTAAGTCCTTTAAAATTAATGGAGTTACATATAAGATGACATAAATACCGATATAATGTATAATGTTGTTATCTATATATCGCTAATTTTATTAAATTACATTTTCATGTAATTTATTAAATCGTCGTACTTTTAAATACTAAAAAAAAAAAATCATGTTTTCGTGTGTAAGTCTTGTTATCGATATTATATAAAATATATATTATAATAATTAATTATAAATTACGTTGATGCTATTCACCTTGCGCATAATCACAAATCTGGATCCCATACGCCAAAGTTGAATTTTAGGGCACGTGCTATTTATAATGACGAATCTTTAAGAACTAATCACGTGCTTATTTTTCGTGATGAATATTTTGAAATTGTGATTGTTCTATTGGTTATAACGATAAATTTTATAAATTGTTTGTTGTTTCTTTTTTAATAATTTTATTAAGAGATAATTTTTGAATTGTTAAGAGTTGAATTTTGTTTGATAAAAAAAAGTATGTCTTTTAATGGTTTTAAAATCATCTGAATGATTTTGTATCATGGGTCTCTCTTAACCATTTAGTGCCCTAATTTCATTGTAAATAATTATCAAACAATTATATTACATTTTGCACTATATCAAAAGAGTCTCTTAATTATTCTTACCACTTAATCATTTTGTACCAAACCATTCACCAATTGTCAAACAGTCACATAGTGCCATTTAGTTTTAGTCGATGTCCTTGAGGAATTTGGATTACGTGTTTGAAATTAAATGTGAATTATTGTATGAGAATTAGAGCTAAAGCGAGAAGCGTAAGAAGCGATCCGAACCTTTGATCACTTTTAATTTCAAGCCACACATAGATCATGTTTGATGCGAGGATTAATCCAATTCATCTCGTTGCATCTCATCCTAATGTGCATTCAATGATGAAGATCCGTTATTACGCTTCTAATCGGAACCCAATCCTGAAATTGAAAGGGTTTAGATTTAAAATAATTTAAAATCTTTGTTATGTTTAATTTGTAAGATTTTGGATAAAATTGAATTTCGTTCTTTATATATAAATAACGAAAACCAATCATAGATAATTATAAAAAATAATCAAATTACTTTTTATTATTAGTTATTATAAAACAAATGTTTTTAGCATCATTTTGAAACATTATTATAAACAAATCTTATGAAATCCTTTGAAATAACCACTCGTGACTCCTATAGAATTTCAAAATACCATGCTTGTGAGATTTTATTGAAATCCCAGGATTTCAATTCCATACTTTCTTTTAAACCAAACACATAATTAAAATGGAATCCAATTCAAATCTCACCAAGTCTCTTCAAATCCCGCCAACCAAATCAACCTTGCTTTTTTACACTTCAAGATTTTTTAAAGGGCGACCTAGGGCCTGCTTCGTACAAGTTTAAGAAGCTTAATAGAGGGCTTCAACTTATTCGCTCAACCATTTAAGGGTGTTTGGTAGGAGCTTAATCAAATAGAAGACAACTTATTCGCTCAACTTTGGGAAGGAACCTTGATGGAGACATACATGTTATTTCCATCAATACCCCTCCAAAAAAAAATGCTCGCTCAGCCAAAATAGAATTTGTTCAACCAAATTAAAAAATTGCTCAACTCATTCTCTTAAGAAATTAAAACCTTAACCTTTTCCACGAAGACCTCACGTTCCTCTTGTATTAGAGCTGCTCGGCCATCGATTTGAAGCTTGCTACCAAAAGCTCTGAATTTCTTCTCCCCCATTGTGAGGTATCCTTTTTGTATAGTCCTCCCTGTTCCACCCCGTCCTCGCCTTCCCCCTCCTCCCCATCGTCGCTCTGCCTTCTCCCCTTCTCCGTCAACAAACCCACGTTTTCTTGCTGTCATGGCCCTACATATGGGTGAGAAATCTGATGTATCGAGTGATTTTTTAAGGTTCTACAATGGTCGGATTTATAATTGAATCTTTTTCAAATTTGCTACAGAGAGGACGATGCAGAGGTAAACCGAAAAGGGACTTTAGGTTTAGATTTTAGTCTCTTAAATCTTGTGAATTTCTCAAACCTTTTCTATTGGTTCTACATTTGATAATTGTCCTAATCTTTTGAAAGAGATGGGTTCTTGTGATTGTTCATTTTTGGGATTGGTTTTCTGGAAAATCGAAAGGGATGTGTCTTTAAGTAGTGTTCATTCATGTTAGTAGATCAATAGACCAAATATAAATTAAAGGATAAAATGGTCATTTTCATCATTTAGACCGATTATTCAGTGCAACAAACAAATAACAATTTTATTAATCTATATAGACAACTTTACCAATACAGCTAACTTTATCCATACAAGATTTAATACAAAACCAACCAAACAGGCCCATACTTTTTCACATTAAGATTCAAGATTTTTTCAAAATGGACCCTTACAAGCAATTGTTATCGACCCAAGTGCAATCTTATTCACGACAAATTGTACAACGTGCATTATATGTAGTGGAGTTTAATTGTTTCACGTTTATTTGTTATGATGTTTGTTGTTCGGAGATAAGTTTTCTTTTATACTTCTATCGTATTTCATTTATTCAAATGATTTTTTAATCACGTAAAAATAAAACTGTGAATTTTTTTATAAAATTATCATTGGTCTACTGATTAGTTTTCTTTGTTTTTTTGTATCTGAAGTCTTGTAAAATCCACGTCAAAGAAAGTAAACAAATTTTGTGCTCGAAATACCCCGACTACTCACCATTCACCATTTTGCCATGAACACATATCTCACAGCCCAATTTATCGCAAAGTTTTATATAAGCTATCGGATCTTTGCAAAGCGGATAATCATTTTTTTTATAGGGAGGGGGGAGACCCCTCCAGATCAAGGTAAGCGGATAATCATTAGAATCATGGGAGCAAGTTCCGAAGAGAACCATAAATATTTTTGTGAACCTAAGAACCAGTTATTCATGTTTTATTCATGATTAAAATTGTTGATAATGCATGATATCATGAATTATGAAAATGTTTGATATTTAGTATTCATGATTATTAAGGGCTATTCATCGTGAACAATCAACGAAATAGTTGGTTCTTAGATTCTCAAAATATTTATGGTTGTCGTTTGAACTCTACCCTATAATCATGCAGACCCCATGAAAGATCTGTCAATGATGTCTTGGTTAAACCTCAAGACGTAATGAAGTCCCATGAGAAGTTCCGTGATCGCAATTTCACTCGTGGCTTGATCTGCGTAGAACAAAGTCTGGACTAAAAGCACGTTGCCACCCGAACCCATCGGCTGCTTCTCGAAATTTCTCTCAGAATGCCATTTGATCATATTATGAGCGAGTGGAGCTAGCCAATCAAGAATTCGTTGGAACGATGATATCTGATCCGATGCGACACCAGGATTGTTGACTAACGAATCTTCTCTTTTTGAGTAAATGCAGAGTTTCGCTCTTAATGACTGTTTGATGCTTGTGGTTAACATCTCGTATAAATCTTCTCGTGCATCAGGACTCATAAAGCGAGGAGACGTTGCTAAAGTTTCAATAAATATGATAATTTTCGCATAACGTATCGCTAAAGCAGCATCACCAAGGGTCGGTTCTTGAGCATTCAACGATAATTTCTTGAAATCAAAGGCACAAGTGGCTTTCTTGATGGGGTTCACAGTGGAATTTTGAAAAATACCATTGACCCTGAAAGAACCAGTGAATGGAGAGTCGATTCTAGATGTCGTGCATTCAAAATGAGCCGATCTTTGCGATTTAATTGACGGGTTTCTCCCACAGAAAACAGGTGGAGAACAAGTTTGAGGTTTACTGCTTGTTGTATATCCAAGATTCGACATGGATCTCCTAGAAGAACTTTCGGATGGATAGACTGAAGCTCGGGTAAGGGCAGAAATGGAATTCTTGCGCACAAAACAACCATTGTGAGGCAAATCTTTTGCTTCCAAAGATCCCATTTTGGCCGTTATTCCAAAAACGATCTTGATCCTATCGACTATTGTGAAAAGAGATCTAACCAATAGCCTGACCGTGTAGTCATAAGTTCGAACCCATGGAGACATCTCCATTAAACCATTTACCTCCTCTCGATGCCAAATAACCTTCTGATGGAACTCCTGCAATTGTCCTTGATTCACACCGTTGGATTGCATTCTCTTTAGCTTGCTTTCTCGATCATCCAATAAGTCAAGTTCTACATACAACTGTGACATAATAGCAGCAAATCTCTTCATCTTTTTAACCCTTTTCTCCATCTTCTTCAACCTATACTCCCATCCACACCATTTCAGACCGATCTGAAAAGGGTTATTGAAAACATGATCAAGATTATGATATATGGGGTCCACGCACTTTTTCCCGAGCCTAGCCACTGATATAGCCACACCCCTTAAGTTATCTATGATCTCTGCTAACGCGAGATCAGTGAGATAAGCATGATCATCTGAAATAAGCGTACGTATGCCTAATGAATATCTGAGTTCTTCTTTTAATCGTGACATCTGCCGTTCACTTAAGCAATGCCATAAATTGGATACTTTACACATCAATCTTGAAACTTCAAATGATAAGATCCCAATCACAGGCTTTTCAGGCTCCAACCCCTTGTTCTTATGTGGAGTCCTCAAAACAGTAGCAAACCACGGGGATTCCTTCATTTTTTTTATCCCTACTTTCTTGAAAACTAAACAAATACCTCAGGATTTACGCTCGCTAATCCTGTTACAGAAACACCAAGGTACCAAAGTAAGTATCAATAGCAAAATTTTAAAACAACACCACCACAAACTGATGTTCGACTTCAAATTTCATCTCAGTTCCAACACTTGTTAAATAGGATTTACTAAATTCATTTAGTACCGCAATTGGGGAGTGTTGGTATTCAACAGACCCACAACAGTTTTGTATTTTGAGTGAGGAATTTAATCAAACATATAGAATGCAAAACCCTATTTCCCAATCAAGAACCACATATAGATTTAAGTCGACTATCCAGCAAATTAACATGAAATTGACAGCATTTTAACCATTAAAACTTACCAATATCCAGAGCAGATAGAAATATCATTGACGAAGAGATGATTTTAGGTAGACTTTTTATGTTAACTATATGATGTTTTGTGAAGCCGAAGGGCTGATTCTTGGCAGCAGCATGGAGTCATTTTCGTGCAAAACGATGTCGGAAAAAAGTGTTAAATGTATCATTGTTCAAAAATATGCGAAAAGTAGGCATGAATTCACAACTGTTCTTAGGTTTTGACATTTTTCTAGAATGTCAAATGAATACCTTGGCATCCCACATGCTTCAAACCAACCTAACGGTTTTTGTGTTTTACGTTAAACATGTCTTCTTTATATAGAATTAATTAATTAATGAACAAATATTTAATAAAACGTAGTCACATTTCGAGTCAAACAATGTTGTCTTTGTGTTATGAAATAATGAAAACGATATCATCTCGTGTTATATATAAATTGATGTCATCAGCTCGTACCTAAAACTCACAAACCAGTTTTTATGTGTTGTTTTATTATAAAATAACATATATAAAAATGCATTTTTATATATGCCGTTTTGATTCGTATATGGAATTTTTATGACTGTTTTTTCCACACACAAAACAGTCGTGGACGTTTCACATACGAAACAACGCTTTATGAAAATTGCATTTTCATATGTGTTGTTTTATATGTGAAATAATGAAAATCGGTTATAAGTTTGTATAATTTATTGGGTTTATAAATGATTATGCATCATATGTGAAACGTTATTAAAAAGTTTATGTTAAATCATATATTATAATTTTCATAAACTACAAAAATAGAATACTAAAAAAACATGTATGTCGGTATGAAACAAAAAAACCTGTAAATCATTCTGAATTTTGTCTTTGTAGATAAACACAAAAGATTTCAATGTTAATGTTATCTCATGTTTCTGTTGAATATAATGTCAAACCATGTGCTTTGTTTTTCTAAAACCGCGTTCTTTGATTTTTGGTCATATTTTGAAGATAATGACAAATTTGTATATATTTTACCCTTGAATACCTTATTTTTGAGATAATATGGGTTTGTTTATATGGACGGACCTACAGTGGTGCCAACAGTGGCATGTGCCACTGTATTATTTCTCCATCGAAGAGTATAAAATTTAGGTTTGTGAAAGGTGCAACTGTATTAATTTGTTATGTGCTACCGTATATACTTTGAAACTACAAATTGGACAAGTTTTCTTTGATAGAGTTGGTTTGCGACGCTCTTATTCCACTCTAGACCCGAGTTCGAATCTTGTTAGTGTCATTTTCTTAGTCAAATAGTGCCACAGTTTGAATTTTTTTCCCCTATATTTGTTTCTTATAGTGAAATAGTGTCACCGTTTGAAATTTAATCTGGATCAGTCCTTGTAACAAAGTACTTCAATATGACATAATAAAAGGTAACCATACCGAATATGTAATCAGAATATATGGTTCTATGGTGAAATATTCAAGCTATTATAAGTTTTCAACAACTTGGCCACCAATTGAGTTGATATATATATATTTTGTTTTGTTGTCGTCGTCTTACATTCATATATTCCATCTGTCAAGACAAATTATTTACAACGTGCAATCCGCATTAGTTCCTATTTATATGTCGTATTTTATCAATGTTTTTATAGTTTGTCAAACAAAATACAAAAATTTATATTTGCACAAACACCAAAGTTATATAAACGGATCTCTGTAACGATAAATTAAAAGGGATTCATTTCTAGATACTTGAGAAAATACATATATATTATTGAAATTAACACCCTTAAATAATCTTCGTTAAAATATCGTCCTCGGTTTTAAAGTTTATTTATGTCTTTTTTTTTATTAACTGGATATCCAACTCATAATGTAAGCCGGCTAATCCTAAGGCGACCACCAGCTTTGCAGGTAGCCTGAAATCATCGCATTTGAACCTCCATGGTCACAAGGGTATTTTTATTCCTTGGATGTTCAAGGTCTGTGTATTTATAGATTCTTTTTATGTGTGTGGTGGTTCAAAAAAAAATTAGATGAACAATTGTGGAGATGGTGACGATGAAGATGATGAATAACCGCAATCTTTAAATAACATTAACATAGATAATAACTAATACCAAAATTATCATATTAGCCTTCAATTAATATCCCACGTGACATGTTTAATAGAAAAATTTTAACGTGGACAAAAATAAGCATCTACTAAGAATCTTGTGATTCGTTGTTAAGAGATGATTTCAAGATGATTTAGTAATTAATCTTTTTTATGACGAAGGGACAAATGGTCGATGCCCATTTCTGTTTAGGTACTCGATTAATTTTTTTGATAACAATATTGCGTTTATGAAACTAAAATTTTTATGGGCTTGGTTATACGTCTCATTCTAAGTATGTATCATGTGTAAGACAACGTTAGAATATAATATATGAAATAAAAAATCTAACAACAAAAGTTAGAGCATTGAATTAGCGTTCTTGTGTTTGTGTGTACATGCATGTGAGAAAAGATTACGAATAGAATTTTTGTGCCAAAACAATGAAACAGTCAAGCCAGAACCAAGAATCAGGCTATGTACACTCAACACTGTCATATGCATATATCCGTGTAAGCCTATATTGAGGGGTTTGTCACATATTAAAAATGAAGTTCTTGTGTGAAAATAGTGATAGGATTAAAATGGAGACCACAATCCGAACATATGCACTCTACACAGCGGTGTGGGTATGTTGCATGATCGTGTATGTCTATTGACACTAGCTAGGTAGCCCATGCTAGTTTTTATCAAGTTCTGGCACCCCCATGTTATCTTGAAGTTGTAATGTATTCTAGATCAGTGCATAATGATTAGTAAGCCCGTTAACTGTACTCCTTGAATCTTGATCAATTCAAGTGATTAGACACATGTATGGCTTGTGTATGTAGCATTTATACATGTGCAGCTAGAGAGGTGAAGTCAAGTGATTTGAAACTGAAATACATACAATTGTAAATGTTCAACAATGTTCCAATATTTTATACATGTACATTATTTTCATATGCATTTAATATTTATGAAATTTTATAAGTGTGATATGTGTGTATAATTTTTTTGTGAAGCATGCTAAATCTTTGGAGTACAAGTATGTTATACATGTGTAATGGTATGAGGTCATATACATCCAACGTTCAACATCTGTTTGGCATTGTACATTCAGATGTCAGGGGGCTATGGGTGGACAGCCAGCCCATTACTATTTGTATAGTTAAAGTATAAAAAGTTTAGTGTAATTGTTACTTAAGAGATTTGAACCCAAATCATCTCGTATGATTAAGAGGCCATGCTTTCTCTTTTTCCCTTTTCCAGTTAATTTTGTCTTTTTTATAACAAACATTGATTTGAAATAAAATTAGTAGCATCCAACAATTAACATTTGTATGACTTATTATTTTAAGAAGATCATATAATAATACTTGAAAATTTATTATTTTTGTCATGTCTATCATTTTGTCAAACATGTTTATCCAATAAAGTGGGTGTGGATATATACAAATATCACCATTACATTTTAATATTATAGTTTTTAGTAAACATACTTGATTAAATTTACAATGTTTAAATGATAAAAATATTAAAATTAAAAGTATGATGTTGTAACAGAAATTGGTGATGTTATAATAAATTAACTTTAAAAGTATAATGCTATAATAACAAATGTCATGTCAGCACTATCGTACATGTGGACAACCTATGTGAATGATGAGGTGGCAAAGAAACCTGGTATAATAGGTAAATTTAACCTAAAAGATTACTCAATGCTATAACGGGTAAATTTTTGAAAGTACGATGCTCTAATAAAAAGTATTTTGAAAGTATATTGTTGTAATAAGAAAAACTGAAAGTAGAATGCTATAATAAGAAAATTTGTAAAAGTATGTTGATATTTCACGTATATAGCTTTTGATATTATATTATAAATTATATTTATATTAGTTTATATAAATTATATATACATAATAAAACATAAAAACTGACACACACATACATATACATATACATATATATATATATATGTATGTATTTATGTGTGTGTATGTATGTATGTATGTATGTATGTATGTATGTGTATATTACGATTAAAGAAAAACAAAAACATACATAACCGAAGACGAAATTTGTTCAAATGTGTTAAAAACTTATTATAACAAAATTTTTGTGTAAAATTTGTAATAAAATAATAAAAGTATTCTATTTGATGCAAAATTATTAAGAAGATCTATAATTTAAGGATATGAAATATACTTTTAGTATTCTATTTGATGCAAAAAATGATGTAATGCATCGATGGAATTCAATTACTATAATCTACACCAAGTTTTACATCATTTGCTTGAAGAAATTGTGCAAATGATTGGATATTGACTAACACTATTTAAACATTGTTGCAAACCCTAAAACATTTTACGTTTTTTTTTTTCCGTTTGAAACACGTTTTAACGTTTTCGTACAGGACATCAAAAAGCCTTGAACCGAACTTTTCAGATGTTACATGCTACTTGTTTAATTCTAATCTTTTTTCTTTCTAGTTTTGATGTTTATAAATAGGTTAACATTTAACCACAAGGGTGGTGTCTGATTGATTTAAGTTTGGCTCCAAAGGTTAAAAGTATCAGAAGGTCTCAGGTTCAAATCAAAGGATGAATAAAAATCTTCTTATGGTCATGGAGGTTTAAATGCGATGATTTTAGACTATCTGTAAAGCAGGTGGTCGGCTCGAATAGCTGGTTGATATTCAGGTTTATCAAAAAAATGTTAACGTTGAAATAATATGTTTTTGAAAATAGTAAATAAGGGTTGGGTAGTGGTCTAGTGGACCAATAAAGTTATGTGGGGCCAAACCCGAACCCAAATCTATAAATTAATACTTTCCAATAAACCCTAAGGTTGCGTTTGGTTTGCGGGATTGGAATAGATTTGGGGATTTGGATTTGAAAATTCATTCCAATCCTGTGTTTGGTTTGTAGGAATGGTAGGATTTCAAATCCAATGATTCATTTAAAATCCCGTGAACCATGGATTTCAAAATCCTTTGAAAATACATGGGATTTCAAAATCCCATCCCCGTGGGATTTCATCTTCTCCATCTTTTCGTCTCCATCTTCTCCCATCGATTGCTTCACCCATCGCTTCCCTCCCATACGCCTCCCGCTTCCTTCACCCATCGCTTCCCTCCCATCGATTGCTTCACCCACGCCTCCCGCTTCCTTCCCGTCGCGTCCCTTGCGAAGCTGTGCCCTAGGTTTGCCTCCTCMCCGGTGYTGTCTTCCTCGCCGGTGCTGTCTTCCTTCCCGTCGCGTCCCTTGCGAAGCTGTGCCCTAGGTTTGCCTCCTCGCCGGTGCTGTCTTCCTCGCCGGTGCTGTCTTCCTTCCTGTTTGCCGGCGTCTCCCATCACTCAGCAGGTAATCGATTAACCCCTTTTCTATAGCATTAGAAATGCTCGATTCTGTTCTGCTTGAATAGAAAATGCACAAGGGTTCTGCCCTAATTTCCTGTAATCAAATCCAAATCCTGCAAACCAAACACAGGAATGGATTTTAAATCCAATACAATCCAAATCCCATGGAATATCCAAATCCCTCCAGGAATCCAAATCCCTCAGAAACATTCCCGCAAACCAAACGCACCCTAAAAGCTTTTCCGTTCAAATCCTGATCTCGTTTTCCGATCAACATGGATGCTAACGTGGGGACTTCCGCCGGACAGCTGAAGAAGAGGACTTTTAAGAAATTCACCTACAGAGGAGTTGATTTAGAAGCTCTACTTGATATGCCTACTGATGAGCTTTGTGAAGCTCTTCCCAGCTCGTGCTCGTAGAAGGTTTTAATTTAATTTCTAATTTTGATCATTTTTCATGATCGTTGATCAATTAAATCTTTCACATTCGACATGTTAATCTGCAATCGGATGATTTTGAAGTTTAGTTTTACGTTCGTACTTCAATTTGTTTTAGGCTCCACCGAGGATTGAGATCGAAACCGATGGCTTTGATTAAGAAGATGCGCAAGGCTGTATGTGCTTCTTATTAACCATACTTCTTCTTCTTTTACATTCACAATACCTTGTTGAATTGAAATCTCGATTGCATGCAATATCCTTTGTATATACAACTAATTACTGTTCGTGTTATTTGTTTTGTAGTATAGTGAGAAACCGTTGGTTCATTATTGATCTTTCAGATTCATGTTTAAGAGATCTGAATGAAAATTGAAGAGTTTTTATACAATTAATGCCGTTCTTTTTCTTTGTTCACCAAATCTGAGGGAAAATGTTGGTGTATTTGTTTCTTGTAGGTTAATACCATTCACAGCTTCACGTTCCATTTCTTTTTGTTGCATAATCCTGTATGAAGTCATCACTTTCCTGCTTTTCAATAAAAGAGATTTTATTGTACTTTTTATTTTAGTTACTCATCTTAATGTGACCTCCTATGAACCAATTCCATCTTCGCATAGAATGCTAAATCCAGAACAAATGTACAAATTTCATTGAAAATAGTACAAGTGACTGATGCATGATTGCTCTAAAATTTTGGAAATTATTCCTGGCTATGGAAAAAGATGACAAAAAAGTTTAAAGAGCATCAAGCATATCCTGAGCACCACTGGAAGTGAAAGCACCGCCTTCTTCAAGATTCAATACCTTCACAACCCCATCTTCTAGAAGCATCGCGTACCTTCTTGACCTAACCCCTAATCCGATGGCATTATCGCTCAGATCCAATTCACACCCAATTGCCTTGGTGAAATCGCCGTTCCCGTCGCTCAACAGCAGCACTTCGTCGCCGATTTTCCGGTCGGCCTTCCATGCCTTCATTACAAATGCGTCGTTGACGGAGATACATGCGATTGTACTCACGCCTTTGGCTTTGAGGTCGCCGGATTTCTCGACGAATCCGGGAAGGTGTTTCTGGGAACAAGTTGGAGTGAAGGCGCCTGGGACGGCGAATAGGATGGTTTTCTTGGATTTGGTGAGTTCGGAGATGGTGGTGGTTTGGAGTTCGCCGTCTGAGTCGAAGTAAGATAAGGTGGCTTCGGGGAGCTTGTCACCGACGGAGATAGTGGCGGTGATTTTGGGAGTGGTGGAGGATTTGATGGAATGATGGTGAGAGAGTTGGGAACGGAGAAATGTGATTGGGTGGAAAGAGTAAGAAGAGGAGGAGGTAAGAGAAAGGTGTTTGGGGTTGGGATTGGGATGGAGGAGAGAGGAGGAGGTGCGGTGGCGATTGGTGGCAGAGGAAAAAGCAAATGAAGCTGTTGCGGCTGCCATTTTTACTGGTGGGACTGTGAGAGTACCACTGTGTGTTTCAGGGGATATTAAGATGATAATTTGGAGGGTAGCGTAAAATGGACGGAGGAAATTATGACTCTGGAAAGGAGTAGTAAACTATGCTACCCGTGAATAAGGATAAGGAGTAGTATATTAACGGTTTTCAGAAAGGAGCAAAAACATTTTTATTTTGATTTCTTTTTTTAGCCATAGGCGTCGGATCAATTTATACATAGGTGCTATGGTTTACACCCCACCAATCATCTATTTTTTTTTATTTTTTCTATAAAACCTCTTATTAGAGAAAATACATATCATTTACTTTTTTTTATTTTCCTAGATTTTGATTTTTCTAGATTTTGATTTTGAAGATGGACATGTATTTATTTTTTTAATTTTTCTATAAAGCTGCAAAAAATATATCTTATTTATTTATTTTTAATTCTCTATAATTTTGACTTTGAATATATTTAATTGGGTGTTATGGTTTCCCAGAAATCTTGAATTCTTTGCTTTCTTTCTTGAATTTTGCTTTAACATTAATATCTTATAACTGATTTTTTTAATTAATTAATTTAATTAACTATATCTCCAATTCTTTTAAAATGAAACAAAATTTTCAAATAAAAAAAAATACATTTAATACCAACAACTTTTTTATTCTGAAGATTTAAAATATTAATTATATTACTAAAATATCAAATTATATATTTCTCTCTCTTCTTCAATCTATATATTGATTTAATAGTTTTAAGTCTTTATATTTTAACATTTAAGACAAAATACATTTGTATATGCAGGTGAGTGTATTCCCTTGGATTCAATAGATATATTCTAGAGAACGCTAAATATTTCACCGGTAACATCTTTCTAAAGTGACAATATTTGTTGCGACGCTGAAGTAAACCATTTTAAAGAGCATTTCAACAAGCAGTCTGAAATTGGAAAAAGAAAGTTGGTTGACATATTCAATCCAAGTAAAACTACCATGAAAGCGCCCACGATTAAGAGAAACACTCGTGGACGACCGAGTTTGAAAGCACAACAACAAAGACATGTTCCTCCTAAGAGTAAAGATTCACAAACACGTAGCCAGTCAGCGAGATTTTTTGGGGTTGATTTGAATGTCGAACCGGAAAGACATAGTTGTTACACGAACTATCAAACAAATTATGACCGCGATCCGATCCCAGATCTAAATGAGGATACGGTGAGACATAGTTTGTTTGTGGATTTAAATGAAGAGCCGACTATGGAAGTCCCAAACTTAAACCAAGAACCTGTGACAAACCTTTTACTCGATCATATTTCAAATATTTTTCATCGCTATATTAGACGTTTAAATAATGTCAAAGGTGATGGAAACTGTGGATTTCGGTCAATTGTCGTCGGCCTTGGTCTCGATGAAAATATGTGGCCTGCAATTCGACAAGAGTTGTTACAAGAGTTAAAGTATCATGAGCAAGATTACATGGATATATTGACTCCTATAGGCTTTAATTACATTTGGAAGACCGTGGATTTTTCGGGAACTGGTTTTTGCCCCAATGGATAAATGGATGTCTATGTCAGATACAGGGTTAGTCATCGCTTCATTTTATAGGAGACCGGTTGTATTCATATCCATGGTAGGTAGTTCTACGTGCTTTCCGCTTTGGTCTGATCCACATGAGTCAGAATCAACTGGCCCCATAGTTGTTGCACGTGTGGGGGGGGGGAGTCATTTTATTAATCTATTGCTACGAGAAGGTTACCCAATACCGTCAACTCACCTACAATGGAGGAGGTATAGGATTGATAGGGCATCTGCATGGGAAGACATGTATTCAAGTCGACAAATGTAACATTTTCGTGATTGTAATCTTTACTCTCTATTTACGAAAGTTGTTATTATAGTTGTTATATGTTTTTACTTTTTTTTTTATTTTAAGTTATCACCAAGAATCCAATGATACATATTAGGTAGCAAAATTGAAGTTTTGAAAGTATTTTATCCAAAATAAAAATCAAATTAAAGTATGTTACTTTTTCATGCAATTTGTCATTTGATTAATTAAGTATGTGAACATACTTTTAATAAATAAATCTTTACCCAGGGAAGCTTAGATTAACCGATTAGTAAAAGTTCAATGATTTATTTATTTATTTTAAAAAAATCAGGGTCTTTATCATTCAAAATGTAAAAGTTTATTTTTTTTTTAATTTAAAAAAATAGTTTAAAAACTTAATTATTTAAAATAAAAAAAGTAATGGTTTTATAATTTAAAAAATCAATTTATAAACTAAACCCTACCTAAAGTAAACAACAATTTAAAAAATTGAAAATAAATAAAGGCTATTATTGAACAATGATTACAAGTAAATAAATAAAGGGTATTATTGAACAATGATTATAAGTAAAAAAAAGGGTATAATAGAAGTATTATGGTGGGTGTAAATCCTAAATAGGTGGGGTGTAAACCCACCCACCCTTTATACATATATCGATTAATCCCAAGGTTTTAATAAACAATCAGAAAAATCCTCACTGGTATCATATATATCTGCAAATTCGTTTACATTAATTTATAAAAACATTTGACTTTTTTGAATTGGGTTCAAAAATGTATCGTTTTTTCTCATTTATATAAGATGAAAATTGAAATTTGTCTATGCCTGATAAATAAAAAATGTATCATTTTTAGATATTTTATTTAATTAAATATTTTTAAAATGTATATCAATTTAAATTTATCGTAATGAAAAATAAATTGCCAATTAACAATCACACATTTTCATTGTACGAACAAGTGTAATTTACAAAATAAAATACGATTTACTCTGGTGTAAATGAGCAGGATTCCACCACTTTGGTTGGCACTTGCAGTGTTTCATCCCCCGTAAAACTTTTAATATTAGAATATTGGTGTTGGGTTTGATAATAACGAACACTTAAATTAGGATTTAGGAGAGGAAAATGCTTATTTTATGTTAGAATATGGTCAAATTGTTATATTTATTGCAAGCTCAAAAAACATTTTGCAAACCGACCCCACTTGAGTCATACTTAATTCATAGAAACTAAAAGAACACTTACAAGATCTTGATTATTTTTAATAAATTAAAAAAATGGTTAAAAAGTAAAAATGTTAGTCGAAAATTATTAATTTGGTCGATTTCACTTTTTTTATTTTCACAAATGAGAAATTGGTATAAGATAAAATGTTTGAAAAAGTTTAGCATTGTGTAGTAGCTGATTTGGACAGTAGTCTAGGGGACAATAACGAGCGTACTGATTGTAGCACTAAACAGACAATAAACACCATCGACCTGGTGACTAAAAACAAACAACAAACCACTAGATGATGTAATTATGTAAAGAGCTACCAAATCTTGAATAGACTCTTATACCATAAAGAAAAAGTAAATTGGCTTATATGATTGCATCTTAAAGGGTTATTATCATAAATAGCAACATGGGATAAAAACTTAAAAAGCATTTTCAAACCTTTTTTTGTCACAAAACAACCAAATAAACGGCATTGCCTTTTTTTTTCCGCAAGTTGAGGCACGTCCTTGCTGGAAGTTGTCATTTATACTCTTTTACTTCACTCACATACATCTAGTTCTTACCCCCATCTGACTCACATACTCTATAGGAAAGGGTATAAATAGAATTCAATGTTCTTGTTCTGCCGAAATCTCCGCCTTGAGTTTGCTTTTTGTGCATCGACGCATGTCCTTGTATTTTTTTGGCTATTTTATGGGAAAATATTGGAAGTGGTTAAAAAGTAAATTTTTTTCTCCAGATGGTCATTTATGATAATAACCCTTCCGTTTCATAAGCTAACAACAACATTTCACAAATCTATACCATCAGAATCAAACTTTTTTAGAAGTATATTTCACGAGTTGCAAAATAGGTACTTGTAAAATAAACTATTTTAATCAAATTCGAAATATATAGGATAAAAATTGAATATAACGGTACTTTTTAGCTATTTTGAGCAATTTCCATACAAAAAAACGAACGCAAAATGCATTTTGTTTGTCAAACATATCTTTAAATGATTTTAGAGATCTTTATATTTATTTATCAAAATATCAATTAATTTCTGATCTAAGTTTGTTGTGGAAGCGAACTACTAAAAAAGTCATCAAATCGCACAAACCATCTCACCAAATTAATTATACGTCATGTTTGTATCAAAAAAACGATATTTAAGAACTCAAAGAAAAAAGTATAAGTCATTTTAGAGTTGTTTTACAAGTTTAGTGAAATTTTCTTATGTATTTGGATTTAATATGTTATGTATTAATCTTCGTAATGTATATATTATCAAGCTTTGAATTGTTTCAAATTTTTGATTAGAAATATTATGATGCAATTGATGGTATATTTTTAATTAGCATTAAATACAGATCACGCAACACATAGTGGTGTGGTTTTTAGAGTCCGAAAGCATATCAAATTTAGAGGAAAAGATAGATCTAAAGAAATCTCATCCGTCTATTTAGGATAATGTATATTTGATTTTGTAAATATCTTGATTGTTTTTAAATCTAAAGTTAATCTATACTATATTATAAAGCATTTAACAAAAAATTTAAAAAATTATTTTTTTATGCATGAAGTACTGCATATTGATGCATGTTACTTAAAATTTAAGATTACAAGTAAATTATGCCTAAGTATAACTTATTGAAGCTCAATGTTTGAATTCGTGTAACTAACTGCGAATAAACATAACCAAATATAGGATAAATATTTCATTTTAAAATATAAAAAATTTAAAATATAATTAGGATAATTATCGAGTTATAACAAAATAATTAATTATTATTTTTATAAGAAAATTATATTATTAAACCAAATATAAATTATCTCGTTATTGAACCTAAATTAAATTATAATAAAAAATTTGAAGTAAAAAAAAACACAAAAAATAGGAATTTTAAATAGTTAATTTGATACTAATATCGATATATTTTTGTCAAATTTTTATGATATCTTCAAATTTATGTTTTATTAAAAAATAAAAACATCTTCATTTTTTCAAAAACACATAAAATCATACTATAACATCGACTGAAATAAATAATAAAATGAAATATTAAAATCAAGATGTATCTCACTGCATTGCGCAAACACTCTTCTAGTTATAATAAACAAATTCTCATCGTTTTCTATAAATGTCTTAATTGTATGGTTGTATTAATTAAGAGTTTTGTAGATGGAACTCTAAAAACCTAAAACTATATTTTAGTAAAATCAATGACCTGTATGAAACCATTTTTATTTTAATACATAACGAGGTCATGTATTTAATTAAAATATTGTTTAAAATAATAGAGTTTGAATCATTTGCAAACCTCCCGATCCATGCCAAACCGAAAACCAAATTTTGAGGATAAGACGAGTTGGTTAGTTGGACCGGCCTTGGCCATGTGCAGCCTATGCGACCGAACGGGACATCAAAGCCCAATGGGGCATGAAGTCGTCATCTATTACTTGTTTTGGGTTTAATAATTTGGGAACTCGACAAGTGGACTTTAGCTATTTAAATAAGCCCAAGGCCTGGTAGTGATGGATATTGAATGCACATCATGAACTGATGAACACAAGCTAATTTCTATTCTTTTTCAAAATTCGATTGTTCCAATTTTCAAGACATGGTGTTCTGTTTTCGGCTGATTAACGACCATGAAGGTGGTAGATTCAATAAATTGAAAATGGAAATCCCAAATGGTCAATTTCTATTCTGGGAGTCATATTATGATTTATGAATATCTTTTAAATTTTTTTGCAAAAAAAATCTGAATTTCTAATTGATATATTATAAAGTTGTATCATATGTGGTCTTTTGGGTCATTGACTTACTGGGCTAACGCCTGATGGGTTACTCACTTACCGGAAAAGAAGGAAAAACGATCTTAATCCAAATTTTATCTTTCTATCATTCTATATTTTGATTATGTTCAAAACCCCTTTAAAAATCACATATTTCGTCGTTTCATTTAGGGGTCGTTTACCCAAATGCTTACTCGGTAAGCGCTTATTGATATAAATCAATACTATCATTTATTCTGATGTGTAAGAATTTAGTACATCAAAACATATCGAATGCAACAATTTAATGGGTAAGCGCTTACCTGGGTAAGAGTCATCATCCTCATTTACCGGGTAAGAGTCACCATTCTTTCCCATCGCTCTTACCCGATAAAACTTTTGACCCTTCTCATATTCATCCGATGAAGAAATTTATCCGATAAATACTTACCGGCCCTATTAGTTAGCCCCAATGTTACCAAAATCTCTTGATAAAATCAATGGTATGATAATAGCTGTACTTTTAAAATTAAATATAAATTTTTTGACCAACAAACGCAATAAATGGTGCAAACAAATTTAGTCACATTAGGGTCATCCCAAATAGAGGAAAATAGAGAAAATAGATAAAGTAGAAGATATAAGGGTTTTTTTTTCTCAAAATATGAAGATCATCAAAAAAAAAATTTGATTATCAAGTAAGACCATTAATAAGAAACTTAAAAAATAAATATTTTAATATTATAATCAATGTTGGATTCACTAACGGAGTATCTGTTGGAAATGAATGTAATATCTTTTTGAATATTTTGATTTTTGGTTCTCTGTTTTGGTATAAATTTTAAGGAATCCGTCGAAGATGCTCTAACTCCGGTAGATCGAGAGTGAAATCATATAAATTCAAACACCAAGTTATGCGCATTCTGTATATACTTATAGTGATGACATAAGAATTTGAACAAAACCACCTATTTCAAATGGATTTGTAGATTATAAGAACTCAAGGATCAAAAACACAAATCAAAAGGGTTTTCTGCATTTGAAGTTTGAAAACTAATGAACAGTACCGGTACTAAAACAGCGCAATTGACAAAATGCTTCTGAAACAGCGCTGATATCGGAAGTTTTCATGACGATCGAAACTAAAAAAAAAAACGCTTAAAAGTGTTGGCTAAAAACCCCAATTCACACACACTAATCGTACCATGACTGTAACTGCCTTCCAATCGCAAAGGAAAGATAAGCATCAAGACACACATACAAAACCTGTTCATTAGAGAGGTGATCGTTGTCCCAGTCATTCATTCTCACCTTCAGTTGCTTCTCGTGGTCAACATCCTTACGCAGAATCACCTTCGCCAGTTTCTTCAACCCAACCTTCCTAAGATCCGGATCCGTCAACTCATGCGCTGCCATTTCGCGCAGATCGGCCGTTTTCGTCACTTCCAGAGAGTAATCCCTGTACAGTTTCTGCTTGTCGTTCTCGATCCCCACTCCAACAAATGTGTAATTAGGATTTTTAAGAAAATTCTTCAAATCGTCAGGGATTTTATGGGCTTTTTGGAGTTGGTAAATCAGGCAGCTTCTGCTGACGAAGAGCTGGAGGATAGCGACGGGGTTGTCTTGTCCGTGTTTGGTATTTGGACGCCATTCAATATCGAGACCGACGATGAGACGATGGAGCCGGCTATGGTTCCAATTCTCGGTTCCTCTGATCCACTTTTCTGCCTTTGCTCCAACGTGTCACCCAAGTTTCGAAGGGGTCGTCGTCGACAATCACGTCATATTCAACATCACCTTCTGAACGCCCATAGAATACAATCTCGAACTTCATCTCCATGAGAGAGGACGTGAACGTAGACATGGTAAATGAAGTTTCTCCAACAAACCATACAGATAATCAAGGATACGTGCTTTTAACCCAAAAATAGAAAGTGGTTACGAAGAAGATTCTTCCAGGTCGGGTAATATGCATAGTTCCGGTTATCCCGTACCTCTCCACGGCCCAAATAAAGATTCTTCCGGGTCGGGTAATGGGCGTCTTGTGTGTAGACGAAGGGTTGGGTTTTTTTAACGTAGCTTTTTTAATAATTTAGCTCTCTCTTGACTAATGTCATAATTTCATTGTAAACAATTACTAAACAATTATATTTTATTTTATACCTATATCACTAAAGTATAGGGATTAAACCGTTGATTTTAAAAATGCAAGGAGTGAAATGAAAAAATAAAGTTCTGCTTTTAAAATGCAAAATTCCACAGCGAAGAGTAGAAATTGAGTAGAAAAAGGTAAAATTTTAAAGATCGAAAACTTAAATTTTGTTAAACGAGCTTGATCTTTTAAATAGACGTAACAAACTTAATTACAATTAAATAAGAAAACAATCTTAATTATAATCAAATAAGGAAAACTCTCATAGAAAATAAACATCAAGAAACAGAAAAAATAGGAGAAAAAGGAAGATAAAGGACAAAATCCTTTAAAAGGGGAATCTCACAGCGACGGAGTTCTCTTGGCAAACTGCATCTTAACAGCTGCTAATGGATTTCAGTTCCCTTCTCAACTCCTTCATTCCTTCTTGGAATTCTGTACGTGAGTGATTGGGTACTTGTTCTACACACTCACACACACACACTCACACTCACAAATGAGATTATTGATCGATTTTCCACTATGATGCATGCTTATATGGTGAAAGTGTATGAGGGTTTCACAAGTGACCATTGGGCACATGCATCGATCGCTTTCACTAGTGCGGAATGTTGGTTTATGGTGTTCGATTAAACAAGAGAAGGAGTTCAATTTGTTGCCTCCTTGCCCTTTTGATTTAGGGCACCGCCATTGAAATAGCATATCATGTTTGAAAAATTAGAAAGAAATGCATGTGTCTGTGATGATTTTTTGATGATTAATGGCTTTATTATTAGGTTGGTTTATTACTGGGATTCTTCAGTTACTTGGGGATTGCTGGATCTATTTTACCTGGAAAACTTGTTCCTGGAGCGAGTTTAGCTGATGGAACTAGACTCCATTATCGCTGCAATGGTAATTTTCTTGCTTTATTTGCAACTTTAGAAGTAGAGTAAAATTTTGGATCTCTGTTATATACATTTTCCCTTAAAAAAACATATAATTATGACAATTGAAGTGCTAGTAGTCTAGGACTCATTTCTCAAATGGGTGTCATTGAATGACATGCTCATAAATGCTATTAGAATTTTGGGTTTAAAATGACAAAAAATCACATACAACTTTCATATGAACTCTTTTGAAGTATAAAGTATTCAGCAAAGACTACCAATCAGAAACTGTTGGTACCAAGTTTCTTTGCTATAGAATTACTAGGTTTTGACTTTTGGAAGTTTAAAGAGTAGTTCTTTTCGTGGATTGGAGGGAGTATCTATTGTTTTGAGGAGGGAGAATAAGGTTAGCAAGTAGCAAACATTTAATTTAGTAACTATATTGGACTTATTCACACAGTTGGATTATGTTGTGGTCCTTGAAATTGAACGAATATAATGAAAATCGAAGTTCCATCATAAAAACTGGCGTGCATGTGCCTAGAAGTGCCATTTGCTACGGGTTCTAAAGCATTTGGCAAAGATCTGATTGCTCCGGCGTTTAGGCTAATATATTCTATACTGCATACTTTCTTTGGCGTCTTTATGGAAACAGCCGCTCTACTTTTTGGAGTAGAGGCCAGGTGTGCGTGCATCCCACCTCCGATCCACTGAGTAGGATATGCTGGGCTAGTTTGGTTTGGTTATTCTTTACTGCATACTTTCTGTTTTCAGGGTTGCTATCACTTCTTTTGCTGGTTGGACTACTAGTGATTGGAGCTTGGATGGATTATGTATCACCCACTGTATGTACTCCCTGAAACTGTATAACAAAATGATTGTATCATTGTATGAAATCAAGCAATCTTTATTTCATGGAAAACAAATCTCTGGTTTGTTCAATCTAAATGTGCTGCATGTCTTGTTTTGTACAGATTTTTTCATTGACCCGTTGTACTTTTTCCTTTGAAAAGTCGTCATACACTCCAAAAATAAGTACAACTTGATCAGATTTTAACGATGTTATATGTATTTTAGGTCAAAAGAAAGCGTTATTCAACTATACAAAAACTGCATAACCATGACAGAAGCTAGAAACACATTCTTTCTTCTTTGACTTAGGTAGCCACAGAAATGAACCCATGAAGAGATTAAAAGCAACATATTCCCTGGAAACAAACGAGAAGAAAAGGCATAAACAAATTATCAGACACAACATATTCCCTGGATTGATACTGCTGTATGATTGTTGGGAGTATATGTTATCTTCACCATTTAGGTCAATGAATGTGTTACAAATTACAATGGCCCTCTTAACTGTTAAACATACGCCCTTTCCATCAAGTATTTTGCTAATATGTTATATTTTATTAGGTAGAAGGCATATTTCTCGTTTTGGGTGCATAGGAATTATATTCCAAGTACGCCTTTTTTAGGTCTGCATCACCTTTCTACATCCACAATTATGTCAGCTTGTGAATTTTGCAGGCAATATCTGATCGGGGGTGTGAGCTTCTATCAACAACTTTTATCTTCAGTGTTGTTGTAAGTTCCACTTTTCAATCATAGAGTTTCCAATCACAGGAATAGCCACTCACAACTGTTTCCATGCCACCTATTCATTTCTGCCATGAACTCTACTCTTATGTTTAATTTTCTTTTCTTTTCTTTTCTCTACTGTTTGTCTATAACTTCGACTGTGTTCCTCTCTACCTTCGTAAATCGCAGGCCACGTTGTTACTTTATGTGGCTGGCTGCAAATCCAGTGACCGAAGTTCTTCTCTCAAACCCCACATTACTGGAAACATAATTGATGACTGGTAATTGCGTTTTCTATTTTCTTCTCATAGAAGTAGGAGGGGAATTGTCCACTAAGTTCTCGAAACAAACAGTTAAAAGATTTGACAGCCTACAACAACACCACCCATCCTTTTTACTGCCCTATGAAGGTGTTCAGGTTGCTCCATGATTAACTCAGTATGTATATATTTTCAACATTTTGGGTCATTCACATCGTAGAAGTTGGAATGCAAGCTTAAGCAGTTAAACTTACTGCTAGATCAGGGGTGTTTTGGACTCAAAAAGATTTTTATGGAAGGCCTCTGCATGAGATTTACTGGGTTTGTTTGGTTTGGTTTAATTTTTGATTGAGATGAATAGGCCTGCTCTCTATCATTATGGTTCTATGTTTCATGTCGACATAAGTATATGCTATTGCATAGAATGGTTTCTGTTGACTCGTTTCTCTCCTTGATGCCTCCAATGGCATCCCACAGGTGGTTTGGGATACAGCTAAATCCTAACTTCATGGGCGTTGACCTCAAGTATGTATACCACTTTACTCTTTACTAGATATCTCTCTTACACTTGACACAACCTTTTAGGATGGTACTTGGAACTGTTTCACCTTAACTAATTACCTTTTGAGCTATAAATCTGCAACTGCTTTACTGAACTAAAATTCGGTTCTAGCGTACATGCTTCCATCTGGTCTTTATGGCGGTTCTAAATATTCTATTTTTGGCTTAATTTTACAGCTACTTCCTACATATCCAGCTTGTGTTTCTACGTATGGAAGCTATACAGCTTTTTTGAAGTTTTCAACTAAATTTTTTGTCAAACATTTACTTCTTATTGGGGTTCAAGAATACACAAATTCATGATTCGACTTGCTTTCATGATCCATTTTTTTTATATTGTTGAAGTATATCATATATGATCTGAAGTTTAATTATAATTTCTGCCACCTGGTGTTTACTTGTTCAGACGAAACACTTCTCTTTTGTAGATTTTTCTTCGTCAGAGCTGGAATGATGGGATGGTTGCTCATCAATCTTTCAGTGCTTGCAAAATCTTTCCAAGATGCCAACTTGAGCCATTCAATGATCCTCTACCAGCTATTTTGTGTGGTAATTACGTGGCATTGTCATTCTTTATCATTCTAAAATATTTCAAGTCTTTTAACACTGGTGATTCCTCTCTTTTTCTATTGACCCATCAGATCTACATTATGGACTACTTCTTTTATGAGGAATACATGACATCTACGTAAGTTAATTTCTCCTGGTAAAAATGGAAGAAACTACTTCATTGAGTTGGTTATTTGGAGAAAATGGTGAATGCAATTTTATATTGACCTGGTGATTCATAAAGCAACCGGCTCTCAGAAATACATGCTGGCTAACCGTTACATGTTAACTTGATCTAGTTTTCCCCAATGCTTGTTATGTGTATTCATCCACCTTTATGTTGGTCTCAATGTAGTCATGGATTCTAGATTTATTGTTGTTATAATGCTTATTTACATGTTTATTTAGATGGGATATAATTGCAGAGAGATTGGGCTTCATGCTAGTATTTGGAGATCTAGTCTGGATCCCCTTCACGTTTAGCATTCAGGTAAGAAATATGAAATTTACAAGATAACCAAGTAACAATGAAAGATTATGCTAAATCATTTCTATAATATATTCTCTTCCACCACCACCACCCCTTCTTAATTCTCATTTAACTTGCATATGTTAGAAACTAGCAATGAGTTCATGTCATATTTTCAAACTGTGGAAGGTCCATTATAAAGAGTCGTACTAGCTTGGCCGTAAAAATATTTACTAGCTCAGTACGATGAGTTGCAACATAAATCGGGTATTCAGGAAACAGTCTCTTTACCTCTTGGGTAGAGCGTACATCTTACCCTCCCCGGACCCCACTTCAGTTCGGATTTACTGATTTGATTTAGTTTGGTTTGGTTTGGTTTGATTTTGCGTGCAAATATAAATTCTCATAATCACCTCCACTCTCTAAAAATAAATGCCATATGCTTTATAAGAGAGTCACAGTTTGACCAGCTCAAAGTTTGTAAGAATTCTTTATATCATCCATAAGAAAGATGACGCTTACATTAACTAAATAACATATATTGCAATTAGAAAAATGCCCATGTTTTATCCATAATCTTAATTATGACAAAAATGGTGGTGGGATAAGTACTTCCTTTTTGTGATTAGGGTTGGTGGCTTCTGAATAACAAGGTGGACCTTACAATTGCCGCAGTTATTGCAAATTGCTGTGTGTTTGTGATTGGGTAATGTTTTACAAGATAAAAGTTGGCTTTTGACCCTCTTCATGTCTTCATATGCTTATGTTGCAATTTGGTTGAACTTATTGGTAGGTATGTGGTCTTCAGAGGAGCTAACAAGCAAAAGCATGATTTTAAGAAGAATCCCAAAGCACTAATATGGGGTAGGCCCCCAAATGTCATTGGGGGGAAATTGCTGGTTTCTGGCTATTGGTAATGTTCTCTCAACCATTTCAGCTTGAATTTCGTACTTTTTTCATTTAACCAAACCAAAGGTGGGGTCAGGGAGAGTAAGATGTAAGCAGACTCTTCCTCTATCTCAAGGAGTAGAGATGTTTCCTTGAAGACCCCCCCCCCCCCCTTTGCAAACAAGAAAAAAAATAATATGCGATAGCAAGGTAAGAAGAAAAACTAAGATTGACTAACGTGCCTTTGGCCTAACAGTATCCAAGCATATGGCTTCCTAGGAGGTCAGGTGTTCAATCCTAACCAAAGTTGATGAGGGTGTGTGAGTTTATTTGTTGCATTTTCTGTATATAAATATTATATACTTCAAAAAGAAAAACTAAGATCTGACATACCGTAGAAGTGGGAAAAACCACCTCCAATGTAGTTGATATTTAACTGAATTTTCTCTATCCTTCGTCATGGAAAATTTTATGTTCAATATCAGTATGTAACTATGTTTATGTGTTTTAGCGACATACTTTTCTTCATTTTTCTTTCTTTTCTTATTTATGAAGGGGAATAGCAAGGCACTGTAATTATCTTGGAGATCTGTTATTGGCATTATCCTTCAGCTTACCCTGTGGAATGAGGTAAATTTTGCAACTGTTTGGAGATAAATACTACTGTTCGAAAAAAACGCCTGCTCCAAGAAATGATGCATTAATTTTAAAGGTCAAACGGGTTTCATTTTGATCTCGAAATTGCCATCATTTCGTCAACTTTTGGAGAAAATTTATGACAACTGCCTTAATCTTGCAGCAGGAAAATGTAAATGAACTAGTTTTGGTGCTTGGTTTCATAACAAAATCTTGGAGATAATACGGTCAAAAAGCATTGTATTTGACTTTTAAAAGTCAATCACCAACTGATCTTTAATAGAACGATATGAACCATATGATTGCAGTTCTCCGGTTCCATACTTCTACCCGATATATCTTCTGATTCTGTTGATATGGCGAGAGAGAAGAGACGAAGCTCGATGTGCAGAGAAGTACAAAGATGTGTGGGAGAAATACCGCAGGGCTGTCCCCTGGAGGATTCTGCCGTACATTTACTAGTGAGCGAGCGAGCGAGTCTTTCAGGTTTTTGAAATTTTAGAATTAAATTTGGGTCTAAATGAGCACAGCCATTTTCATTTTATGATGGTGTATTAGAAGAATGAGTTTGGGGCTTGGTGTTTGGTGCAACAATTGAGGCTTTTTCTCATTTTTTGTGTGTGTATGTTTTGTTGATTTCAATGGCCAAGAGAATCTACAGTATCTTCAACAATTATGCTATATTTTCTCTTTCATTCTTTTAAATTTTGAGATTTTTTTTTTGTTTTTTCTTTATTTAAGAGCAGAATTTAGGATAACTGATCAGGTAGATCTTCAAAATTTTCTAAAATATTATAGCTGTTGAAAGACTCTTAATAGTTTGAAAAGTCCCGATCAACCATTAAAGAACCGATTCTTGAACAGTGGTTGGAGATGGGAAATGGGCCTGATTCGGTCCTTCAGGCTTGGGCCTGGGCTTAGTTATCAATCAAATGGTAAATTACATGAAATAACAATCTTTTTTTTGAAAGGCAAAAAAGGAAGGACAAGGAGGAGAGCTTCGGCATGACCATCACCCTCACCAAGCCAACCAAAAATATTAAACAAAACGATCCAGCAAGAAGCTAGACACAAGAGGAAACAAGAATCCACAATAACAAACGAAAACAAAAATAAGCAAAAAGAGACATCCCCAAACTAAAGCCAAGGCAAAACCCAAGCCTAAGACAAGCAAAGAGACTAAACAAGGTAAAGAGAAGAAGACCAACTATCCCAATTAAGATGGAACTTACGATTCCTGTTCCCCATCCAAAGCTTGGAATAATTTTGAACACCTGGGAATGGGTCTTCACCTCTCTTCTTAGCTTCCGCACCATCCTTAGCATGAAAAATTTCATTCCGCCACTTCCAAAGTTGCCAAAGCGCCACGACGCACACTGATAAGAAAATCACTCCAACCTTACGATGAGTACCTACTTGTTTGATCAACATTGTAAAATCAGACACCGAGGAAAGCCGCGGGGCTTTAAGATCCCACCAAGCGCATATTTTCCTCCAAAGAATGCTTGCCACCGAACAAGAGAAGAAACAATGGTCCAAAGTTTCAACACCTTTGCCGCAAAAGATGCACTCCAAAGATTGTAACGGAATTCCTCTTTTTGAAAGATTGAATCTTATCGGAACAGCCTTTAAGGAAGCGTCAAGTGAAGATGTTTACCTTCTTTGGAATTAAAGGACTCCAAAAAAACGGATCTTTGCTTCCAACATTTGTCTCAACCGCCCCTTGAATTAATTTGGACAAGAAGTTGACCGGAAAAAAATCCCGTTCTTGTTCCAATTCCACAACCAAATATCCTCACCCGAAGTATTGAAAACCACAAGAGAGAGTTGCCTTTCTAGGCTTGAAGATCATCTAAGCTTCTACCCCTAATCATTGTTTTCCAATCCCAAGCACCACTTCAAGAACCATTAATATAAGTCCATCTGTCTTTGAAAGAAGCATTTTTATTCCTTTCCAAGGCATAAAGTCTAGGGAAAAGGTCTTTCAACTTTGAGCCTTGTCCGATGCTCGCATCTTTCCAAAAAAGAGAAGAA
>NC_037538.1:6200554-6202620 GCF_001531365.2 Cynara cardunculus var. scolymus | reverse complement strand
TTTTTTTCATCCTCCTTAAAACCCCAAAAAAATCTTCTCCTTATAGATTCCAAAGTTTTTAAAACTGAGTTGGGCGCTTTGAACAGGGAAAAGAAGAACAGCGAAAGAGAAGATAACACCGACTGAATTAGAGTATGTCTTCCGCCTATGGAGAGGCAATGAGACTTCCAAATTGAAAGCTTTTTAAGGAATTTATCTTCTACGACAGACCATGAAGCTTTTTTGTTCATGTTACCTCCAACAGGAAGCCCCAGATAAAAGAAAGGAAAGGAAGAAGCCTTACAATTTAACATAACTGCCATATTATTGACTTCTGCCTCCAAGACACCAATACCAAAGAGATTGCATTTGGATAAATTAATGCGCAGTCCTGAAACATCATGAAAGCAGTTAAGAATATTAGTAAGAGWTACAAGATTTTTACGAGACCATTTTCCAAAAATTAGAGCGTCATCCGCAAATTGAAGGAGAGAAAGATTCCGGTTAGAATTCGCAAGCCGGATGCCCTTGAACAACCCCTGATTGCAAGCAGTCCTGATCATGATCTGTAAGACTTCCCCCACGAGCAAAAAAAGAAACAGAGAAAGAGGATCTCCTTGCCTGAGACCCCTTTTTATGCAAAACTCATCAGAAGGAGATCCGTTTATCAAAATAGAAGTGGAAGCCGATTTTAAGCAAACACTGATCCATTTCTCTCATTGTACTTTTTTTTATTAAAACATTGTACTTTTATTTATTTGTATTATAACAATGTATTTTTAAATTATTTCTTATTAAAACACTGTAGAGATGGTAATTTAAACCAAAAGGTTACTAAATGTCTTAATAAAAAGTAATTTAAAAATATATTGTTGTTAGAAGTAAAAAATGAAAGTATAACATTATAATAAGAAAATGTTATTTTGTGCATTTTGCCCTTAATTAAACCAAGACCCTTTTTCAATGAACTTTGTGTTGGATTCGTTTGTTGATATCGTAATAGTCTTTCAAATACATACAAAGCTCCACCAATTCTTTGGAAAGTGATGACCTTCGATAAGTTAGAATTATGCCTTTAAAGAAAAAGCCAATTCGTTACCGTATCGTAATATCTTGGATCACTAGTAAACCACGGATCATGGCGGCCATGATAAGGAACTACGGTTGTTTTTCGATTTCCCTGTTGTTAAATATTAAAATTTCGTATCGGTGTTCACTTGTAAATGTAAACAAAATTGGATTCTCTAATATCCAGGAACGGACCCATAAATTTTTTGGAACGGTGGCACAATTTGACTATAATAAAATATTATTGGAAAAAAATTTCAAATGATAACACTGTTTGACTTTAAGAAACAAATATACGGAATTTTTTTGTTCAATCGGTGGCACCATTTGACTAAGAAAATAACACTAACACGATTTAAACTTGGGTTTGAGGTGGAATAAAAGTCTTGCAAACCAATTCTACTAAATAAAACTTGTTCTCATTTTAGTTTCAAAATACATTTGATAGCACACAACAGATTAATACGATTACAATTTCATGAACCTAAACTTTTTTACCCTTCGATAAAGGAATAATACGGTGGCACGTCCCACCGTAACCGCCAAAGTAAATCCGTCCCTGTCAATGTCTATACATACTATATAATTTTTGTTGGACATCGGCTTCGTATGTAATTTTAACAATTAATAATAATAGTATTTAAAATGTTAATATAAAATTAGATATTTTAATCTTGTTACTATTCATGTTATCAGTTTTTAATTAATATGATTCTTTTTTTACCGTTAAAAGAGAAAAAGCTGGAGAAATTTTACTTTTTTCTGACCCGTGGTAGGTAAACGCCAGATGGAAAAGATTCCCTGCATGTAGATCCACGATACGGTCAACATTTTTTTTTGGAAGAGACTATTACTAATGACACCGCTAAGTTAGTTTTAATTATGGTTGTTTTTTTGTTTTTTGTATTTTTTTGTTATTATTACATTCTGTTTTATTATTATTTAAATGAAAATTTTAATTAATATATATTATTCATTTTATTTTCTGTTTTTTATTTGTTTATATTATATTTTAATTA
>NC_037538.1:6195756-6199844 GCF_001531365.2 Cynara cardunculus var. scolymus | reverse complement strand
TGTAATATATAAAACCAAAAGTATAAAATAATAAAGTAACATAAAAATAATAAAATAATATATATTTTTTAATATAAATATATAAAATAAAACAAAATTAATAAAATATAAATATATAATTAATTGAGTTGATGTTTATGAAAAAGAATGATTGGTTCAATTTCCAAGCAATCAACACCCCCCTACTAAGGGGGTGTCATTAGCACTCCCTTTTTTTTCTTCTTTTGTGGCTATCATTGAGCTAACGTTGGATCTAAGGTTTCATAATCTCGGTGGCAGTTAATTTAAAAAGCATAAAAAAGAATTTTATGCATCTTTATTACTCACACTTACCGGGTAAGACTTTCAGTCCTTGCTTTCAACTCTTACAAGATAAGATTCTTGGTCTTTATCATATTCATCTGGTAAGGTAACGTGACTTAGTAAGCACTTGCACGGGTCAACGTTTGGTAAACGGACCCTCAGATTGTATTAGTACGGTTAAACGTTTCGCTTATATTTAAATATGTTTATCAATTATTAATCAATTAGTTTTATATAAGTTTTTAAAAGGTTGTATGTATGCAATAATAAGTTGTAAAATTGAATTAATCTTTAACAAATTTTAACAGCACGAGTTAAATGTTTTATAATATATTAAATATATCAGTATGAATGTATTCACATATAAAAATAATCCTAATAGAAATTTTGGAAATCCACCTAGAAGTGGAAAACAAATATCGATATGAATATCAAATTAACAAAAAACAAAGTAACTTTTTTATATAATTTATTTAATTAAAAAAATTATATGTTGTAGTCATATGTTGTGTAACTATCAACTAACTTTATATAGTTTTTAGAAGTTGTACACGTGCTATAAATAGGGCTCTCTTTTCCGTAAGTTGGTGAGGAGTGCATGATGTATTTAGACTGAGCCATTTTCGCTAGTCGGTCTGTCAGTTTTATAGGGTATGAAGCTCTTTCCAAGTATTTGGGTTCAGGAATTCATGCTCGTAGTAAAAAGAGACTAAAACAACAAGAACGGAAACATTGTCTTGGAAGAGGGGAGCATTTGCCCACTCTGTTAATTTGTAACGTTAAATTTTAAGATCTTTATATTAATAAACGATACATAATGTTTAATACGTTGTTTGTAAGAATTTTTACCAGCTCTTTTCATAATATAGTAAAGACAATACAATATCTATGTTCTGTAATGCTGAAAGATGTATAAAAAAATATTCTTAAACAACTCAAAAAGAAGATTATACTGTATACCGGGTGAACGAGTAAAATCACTTGACAAATATCAGTTAAATTGTCCAAACCGTCTATAATTAATTTGACGAATTGAGTACATTTTTAGTTTTGGTGTAAAAATAGATACAATAATAGTGGTAAAAGTACACATCTATAATTAAATCATTAAATAATACATAAAATCATTCATTGTTTAAAATAATACGTATCCAAATATCTTTTGTGTTCCAAATCAGACAGTCCGATAAAAAACGAAGTTACAAAAGGATAGAAGATGTTAAAGGCAAGAGTAACAAAATCGTTCTTGTGAGTTGATAAATCAGACAACCTAATACATCCCTGGTTCGTGATCTTTTCTATCCATAAATTTATTGAAACGCCTTGACCTTTGAGCATTCATATGCCCAACTTGGTCTGAAAATAAGAAGTACGCCGGTTTGAGGATCGAAAGGATCATCCACACCGTCTATTCTACAAGACTTATGTAACAAAGACATGATATCTAGTGTATGTAATGTTTCATATACCCTATAAACAATATAGTTACGTATGCTCGTTTTCAACATTTCCAGTATTTAACAGTTCATTTTTGCTATTAAAAAAAAAGACAACCCTGATGGTAAATACCCATTAATCAACCACTATACACAGGGAAAAACACTATAAACAGTGTCCGCTTTATTTTACATACGATTGTTTATACCCAACGTTTATTTGTAAAATCTCACACACGATGTTACCAACTTTAATTACCATGAAATTTGATCGAACAACTTTGAGACCCTCCTCTGTGTTCATTACGTTTCTACATAAAGATATACATAAAAAATAATTTTATAAATCGTTTAATAATTTAAATGAATTTGATTGATTTATTGTATCATAAAAACGTCACAATCAAGATTATGTTTATCCTTCACATGCATATATAAACATAGGGTTCTATGGTTTACACCCCCACCATAGTACCCTATTATTATTTTTTAATTTCCCAATAAAAATAGGATGTACCATCCACGTGGGAGCTTCTGACACACAGATTTAACCCTCATACACTCTTCAATCAATTTCCATATACATCCAAATACCTTTTTTTTTTAAATTAAAATCATTAAATTATACAAACTGTTCACATTCGACCATATATTAAATAATATTATCATAAATTCATAATTAATAAAAATAAATAAATAAAAAACCTAACATAATTTTTTATTTTAAAGGATTAAGTTATTAAAATATTTTTTAAATTAAAAAAACTATATAAATTTCTAATTTTGATTAAAGGTAAAAATTGAATGAAAAAGTAACATAGTTTAACTTGATTCATATTTTGGGTAATGAACTTTCAAAACTTTCATTTTGATAACCGAGATGTAAAGTTTGAAACATTTAAGTACTTAGATAACCGAATGAAGTATTAACCGGTTAACATTGTGATGTGGTATCTAACTCGATATTATTTGTCGATATGAATAAGTTAATCAAAAATTAGTTTTTATGTATTGTGGTTTATTAGAAGAAAGAGTTAATGCTTCAACCGATTATCTGAGTACTTAAATGTTTAAAACTTTACATATAATGTAGCAAAATTGAAGTTTTGAAAGTATTTTATCCAAAATAAAAATCAAATTAAAGTACGTTACTTTTTCATGCAATTTGTCATTTGATTAATTAAGTATGTGAACATACTTTTAATAAAAAAAATCTTTAAAAATTGGTTATTTACATCGTTTTAACCCAAATAAGCTTAGATTAACTGATTAGTAAAAAGTTCAATGGCTTATTTATTTATTTTAAAAAAATCAGGGTCTTTATCATTCAAAATGTAAAAGTTTAATATTTTTTTATTTAAAAAAATAGTTTAAAATAAAAAATTTAATTGTTTTATAATTTAAAAAATCAATTTATAAACTAAACCGTTTAAAATAAAAAACAACAATGAAAGTTTTGATTAACTCTTTCTTCTAATAAACCACAATACATAAAAAATAAATTTTTGATTAATTTATTCACATCGACAAATAATATCGAGTTAGATACCACATCACAATGTTAACCGGTTAATACTTCATTCGGTTACTTAAGTACTTAAATGTTTCAAACTTTACATCTCATTTATCAAAATAAAAGTTCTGAAAATTCATTACCTAAAATATGAATCAAGTTAAACTATGTTACTTTTTCATTCAATTTTTACCCTTAATCAAAATTAGAAATTTATATGGTTTTTTTAATTTAAAAATATTTTAATAACTTAATCCTTTAAAATAAAAAAATTAATGGTTTTATAATTTAAAAAATCAATTTATAAACTAAATAACAATTTAAAAAATTGAAATAAATAAAAGGTATTATTTGACAATAATTACAAGTTATTTTTGAATAAAAAAATAAATAATAATTAATAATAATTAAATAATTATTACTTATAGATAAAAGTATTACGATGAAATGTAAATTCTAAATAAATAAGGTGTAAATCCATCAAGCCATAAACATACCTTGTCCATATGGACAAAATATAACTTTCTGTCCATATCTCTCTCTTTTATGCCTATTTGGCACACTCTTTCCATGTTTCCTTTTATTTCCTATGGAATAAAGTAAGGTCATGTCATTGACCCACATCATCCTCAAGATACATGAAGTGAGAGAAACCTCAATTCTAACAAACTTCCCATATTTCAGGAAAGTGCTAAGGACACTCCCTTAATATTAACATGAGTGTTAAATATTTTAAAAATAATTTTTTATTAAAATTAATCAATTAATATTATATATTATTATTTTAAGTTATGTTGTATAATTATTTTATACATATAACTTTTATGTATATATTT
>NC_037538.1:6190289-6194586 GCF_001531365.2 Cynara cardunculus var. scolymus | reverse complement strand
AATATTTTTTATATTAATTTATTTACAGAATAAAAACAATATTTGTAAATTTTATAATCAAATAACATAACTAAAAGAAAATTAGTATAAAAATAAAAAAAGACAACAAAAAGACAAAAACAAAAATGAAATGACTACATTGTAGGTATGCAATTAGTAAGAGATATGGGTGCAATTAGCCTTCCTCAAACTTAATTTTAACTTTTAACTTTGAATTTAAATGCAACTATCAAATCAGTTAAGAGATGTTATTCAAAGTAAATTTAGGAATCGATTTAGTTCATACGGTTAATTATATAGTTGAGATTAATTTATAGATTTATAATAATTATAAGATTTGTATTTAAAAATATATATATATATATATATATGGTATATTTCAAATGCAACCATGTCCATTTATACAACCAATGCAACTAAATCAATTGAGATATTTATGAAAATGACGAGAGTTCATTTATTATGATTTGAATATTTATGTAATAGACTAGAGTTCATTAATTATGATCAGTACTTTATATCAGGAAAATTGAGTTGTATTGGTTGTATAAATGTAAATGGTTGCATAATAACCTACCTCTCTCTCTCTCTCTCTATATATATATATATAGAGAGAGAGAGAGATGTTGGTTATTATACAACCTTTGACATTTGTGCAACCAATACAATCCAATCTCAACCGTTCATTTCATTTGATTAATATGTTATTTCATATAAGTTTTGATTGTTTCATAATATAAAGTATTGATCATAATTAATGAATCATATTCATCTTTCATAAATATTCAAATCATAATAAATGAACTTTCATTATTTTCATAAATATCTCAATTTATTGGGTTGCATTGGTTGTACAAATGCGATGAGTTGTATTTGAAACAAACTCTCTCTTTATATATATATATATATATATATATATATGTGTGTGTGAATTTTATATTTTTAATGCATACAGTTTGACCTAATGTTGATATAAATAACGTTATCTTTTTTTATGTTTATGTTGGATAAAAAGTATACCATGTCATTGACTTACACGAGTCTCATAAAATTTGAGTTAATTTATAAATATTAATTATTGTCGATAAAAATGTAAAGAGTTATACTATTACTTAATATAAACCCTACTTCTAAAAAACATACTAAAAATTTACAGTAAATAAAGTGCATTTAAACAAGAACATGTGTGACTATCGCTTAAAATAGCTGAGGTTGGTTAAACCGATTTAAACGTCATTATTACATTATATCGAAAACCATAATTATGGAAAATAAAATAAAAAGCTTATAAATCATAGTTCAACCGTCAAGCGTATCATTATACTTGTTTTCAAAGGTTCATCAAAACAGATGCTTTTATTATATCGGAAATCATTTCATTTTGCTTCCTTCAAATTTTAAAGAATTCTTTAAATTTTTATTCTTAATTTCTTTTACGTAATAATATAAACAATTTGTTAAAATAAAATTTAATTTTAGAGAATTTCGAGAGTACTCTAAAAAACATTGAGGTTAAATTTCATAAATTTACTCGAGCCCAAATGCTTTAAGTTGGAGGTCCGAGGTTCAAATCCAATAAGGAATAAAAATTCTCTTGTGGCCACAGTGATTCAAATGCGGTGACTCCGGACTATCTGTAAAGCATGTGATCGTCTTGGAATTAATCGGCTCGCATAGCGGGTTGGATATCCAGGTTAATAAAAAAAATAGTTATTTTATAGATTTTCTTTCTAAAATAGTGTATTATAAAGTTAATTTTTAAAAATATTTTTTTAATTCTAAATGTTAATTTATTTTAACAATTTTATCATCAATCATATTATTTAGCGCACAAGCACTAAGCAAGTAAACTACCTTTTTTCTTCTCTTTCGTCCCAGACTCTTCTTTTTTTTATTAAAAAAATAATCCAGATATCTCCGTTAAACTACACTAAAGGGAACTGTTAAGTACAGACGATGCCTAGAAATGATAGTAACACCTGGGGCCTTCGAAATACCAAATCCCAGCTTAAGTCCAAAAGGCCTACACTTTAACTAKGAATAGAAAGGTCCGCGAAATAACCGCGTTGCTCGATCTAAAATATTATTTTTTTACTAAACACTTATTGACCATTTACCAAATGTTTACTTTGGTAAGTGTATACCAAATTATATATTACATTAACCAATGAATATGGTAAAGATCAACAATTTTACCCGGTAAAAGCAAAGACGATGAAATATTACCCGGTAAGTGAGGGCGACGATTTTTTTTTATTAACCTGGATATCCAACTCGCTATGCGAGCCAACTAATCCCAGGGCGACCAGATAGCCCGGAGTCACCGTTTTTGAACCTCCATGGCCACCAGGGGATTTATTTTTTCCTCATTTGATTTGAACCTGGGATCTTCCTGTACTTTTGACCTTTTGAGCCAAGCTCAAACCAATTAGGCACCACCATTGTGGTTGGGATGACAACTTTTACCCGGTAAAAATAAAAACGGTGAAATATTACCCGGTAAGTGAGGGCGACTACTTTTACCCACTTACCGGTTAAAGCAAGTAAGAGTGTTAAATTTAATTTATAAATATTTACAGGATAAATGTTTAGATAAATGGCTTATTAATCTCAATGTCTCCTATTGAGGAGAAATAATTAAATATATATATTTTTTTATGTGTGAAGTCAAAATCTTTATTTTAGGATAGATATTAGATTTGTTTTGATATTTCAAAATTTGAAACAATGGACTGAAGGCCACGTGTCGAAAAAGTGATGAGTCATCAGACGCACCACCACCGTTGGATTAGAATAATAAATCTAATCTCTAAATCCAAGTCCCAAGGTTACGTCAGTTTGGGGTTCCCGACAACCTTATGCTTTCTTGATTAACGTGCATCCTAACGCCGTTAGTGGTTTTTATTTTAAAAAATAAATAAATGTAAATTTTACACAATATAATTACAACTTTTCCACAAAAAGAAAAAAATAATACTTTGATGTTCTTCGATATTTTTTTTTTAATTAACTTAATATCCAATCCGATATGCGAACTGACTGAACCTAGGACGACCATCTGCTTTGCAGATAGTCTGTAGTCATTGTATTTGAACCTCCATAACAACAAGTGGATTTTTATTTCTCATTGGATTTGAACCTGTGACCTTTTGTTGCTTCATTGTAACAAAAAAAACTTTGTGTAACTTAATATTAATAAGTCATTTAACTCGAAAAAAGTTAATAACCCTAACTGATTCCATACAGCATATGTCTCTAAGAACATTAATATGAAGAGATATTTTTTAGCTCACTCAACAGTTGAAGCTAGCAAGTCGTTCCTGAGATTGAACATAAGACCTGTCTTGCATTAGACAAAATCGGCCTATTCTTTTACCAAGGTATATGCCAACGGTTTTGTATTACGACAATATAATAACGGTTTAACGTACATCATTTATAAAAGATTCAAAACAATATCGTATCATAAGTTAAACATGTCAGATAAGTAAATAATAGATCAATTTTTTAATTTGACTTGGTTTGATTTGATTTGATTTATTACGTAAGCTTTGCTTACGTTCCCGTTGACCATATATGGCGTAAAAATAAAAGGATAAGTTTCACTTTAGCCCCCTAACTTTTGCTGCTTTGTACAATTGTTCCTTAGGTTTTCAGCTTTATTAATTCAAATACTATAATAGCAATAAAACTTCATATCATAACAACATCAGTTAACCGTATATTTGGAACATCTTTAACAGATATATTATACTCTATTTATCTTTTTTTAAAGTTTACATATCTCTTAATTTTCTCTCATTTATTTCTCTATTTTAAAGAAGAGTTTAACATAGTTATTGAAGGAAAGTTTTCCAAAACATCTAAAATAGCATAATTGTTGGAGATAGGTCTTAATTTCGTTAGAAGATAAAGGTATAGGCATGAGAATGAGGACGGGGACTCTAATCCTCATGCCTGTACTTGATCCCGATCCCAATCTCCATCCCCATCCCCACTGGGAAATATGATTACTATCCCATCCTCGTCCTCGTACTGAATGGGGAATTGGAGATTTTTTCTCTCGTTTATGTAAGAGCTTTTAAATCAATGTGTTAAACATCATATTCGATCCAAAATTGTGGTCCGTGTTTAAATCTCATATATTTCAGAAATTTTGTTGTAATGGATGATTACATATTTATATGTAAACAAAATCACAATATCATATATAATTGTTTAATCAAACGTTTTCGGTTCTCTATGTTTTTTATCAAAAAAAGTAAAGCAAGTATATATATATATATATATATATATA
>NC_037538.1:6185056-6190214 GCF_001531365.2 Cynara cardunculus var. scolymus | reverse complement strand
TTCTAAATCTCAAAATATGGTAAATCTATTTTTTTTTTTATAAATAATTATAATACCCGTCAGATATGTATGTGTGTGTGTGTATATATATCAGTTTAATATATATATATATATATATATATATATTGAAGTTTGGGTTAGTTTCGGAAGTTGACCAAACTTGAGGGGTTAGTTCTGCATAACTCGCTTTAACTTTGCAATTTGGATGATGGGCTTGGGCTTGGGCTTGGGCTTTAGTATTTAGATTAGGGTTTAATTAGGGTTTTTTTTTATTCTTATATAAACCTAAACCTAAACCTAATCCTTATTTAAACCTAACCCTAATTTTTTTTAACCTAATCCTCCTCCCTAACCCTAATTCCTCTAATTGTGATAATCGTTAGAGAGAATCCCTAAGAGATTGGAAGAGTCCATTGATAACCTAGAAGGGAACCCGACGGTCAAAAGCAAGCAAGGTTCCATTGATTTCTTGTCGGTTTGAGGTAAGTTTTTGTCCCATTCTCGAATCTATACATTTAGTAGTTGGGTTATAAATTTTGGGATTGTTCCAATGACTCGAAGGTCAATGGCAGCAACTAGGGGTTTGTTAAAATCGTCTTTAAAACCCAAAAATTCTTCTCGTTTTTCTCTCAAATTTGATCTTATGTGGTTTGCATAGTATGGATATATATATATATATTGATAGGATTTAGTTGAGTTTAGTTACTTTATTAGTCGTTCAGGGATTTAGTTTCGTTTTGCCATTAAGTTATCAATTAGGATTAATAGTAAGTTTGGGTGTTTGTTTAGGGCAAATATAAAGGAATAAACTTTGGGAATCGATAAGTTTTGTGAAGTTTAAGGTACGGATTCTTAATTCTATTCATTCAGTTGATTCGTTTACATTCGTTTACGAGCCCTTAAGCTTTCTTTCAACTCCGATTGATTGACTCACGATTATCAATATCCTTTTTGTACCGCATTTTCATTCACTTGCAATTGTTCTATGTCGTACATATCGTAAGAAAGCACTTTCTAATCATGTTATTTAAGTGGGTCAATGTTGGTACAAGTATGTGTTTTCTCCAAAATAATACGTTTATTTGTTCGGTAACATTTTGGTATGATTTTTACCTCTAAAAGTACGTATGTTGGTACTTTTGATTGATTATGTATTCTTCGAATTGAGTCTCTTTATTATTACGACTACTTGTTTATTCAACATAATTCCGTACTTAACTTATGTTTGACTTTTCGTTTGATTTCGTTRTTTATTGACCTTATGTAAGACGTATAACGTCACATTCGTTGTGACAACTCAACTCTGGGTAACTCGAGCTACTAACCACCTATGGGGGTACCATAGGCACGTCATTGTGGCACCGATGGCGTGACACTAGCCGTGGCAGTGTGATCAGTCCACGGCGTCTCCTCTTTTGTGCTCTTGTGAGAGCTATTTTGGTGTGATAGATATTAGATTTAGGAGGCGTATGGGTCGGCCCTAGCACATGTGATTCGTTTGTAGGGTKGATGTCGGTGTAGTGTCCAACGCCACATCTCACATTTGGTACGTGTGGATCTGCAGTCCAACGTACAGGCCTGTGTGGCCATATGTCTGACACTTGTCATGTTAGTTAATATGCAAGTGTATGCGTTTTCGAGCTCGATTTGTCCCTTCATATGATTTCGTATGATTATGTTATTTGTTGATTTTCTAAGATTTTGGTACTCATTTGGTTCGATGTCTTGAGATAATTTTGGCATGTTTGTATTACCATTTTTCTATATTTGTTTATCCGTTCACTGGGCATTTGGCTCAGCCGTGTTTTCTTCTATTCCTCACGGCAGGTAATCAAGGGGGCGGCTAAGTCTTGTGACAGAGAGTAGACCAGGATCATGGTTTCAAGGTTTCGAGAGGTTTAGAACTATGTTATTTCGCTTATTATAATCTTTTTCTTTTGGCTATTAGATTAGATTTCTTTGGTTGTTTTTGGATATTCCTCGGTTGTTGGAGGACCTTGGAAATAGTTTGGAGACCTTTATATCTTATTTGGAGTTATATTCAATTTCGTTATTGGAAGATTTTATTTTGTATTGGAGACTATATTTTGGAGGTTTTATATAGCGGCTCCGTTACGTTTTGAAGTAACCTCCCTTCCTTCGGAATGGGGGTGTTACAATAATACTCTTTCTAATTTTTTTAAAATTGAAAATGGCTTATTTGATCAGTGTTAATAAAGTGAATAAGGGTCTTTTGCTAAACAATTATTTTGATAAGCGCTTACTGATTCGAAATAGAGGGTGATGACCCTTACCCCGGTAAGCACTTACCGGAATTATACAGACTTACCATCAATCCGTTTTGATGGCCATAAACGGTACTCCATAAGGTAAGTGAAAGTGGTGGGTTTTACCGATAAACACTTACACAGTAAGTATTTGGTAAATGACCCCCGACTCCTACTTGATTTCGATTCCGATCCCTGGCCTAGGGATTAGACTAAGCTAGTGAATTACCATTTCTATGCATTCGTTTTTTAACGGCAAATTTCAAACACATGACTTTGCGACTCGTTAATACTATGATATGTTTAGTAGATATTTTAGAATATAACAACTTTCTAAAAAAAACTTCCTATATATACCATTGCTTTCATGCTAGAGATGTATATGGACAAATCAACTCGTTAAATACAACTTTTAGACAACCAAACATCATACAACCATTACCGGCCTATTAAAATTTAATGATCCCAAAAATATTGGTTCGGCATTAGTTATTAGTATTTAATTTTATTTTAAATAATAAAAACCATTTTCCAAATTTTAAGTAATACTACAGGGTGTGCTAAATGTACCTCTAAATATATATATGTATATTATATCATAACCAGATCAAATCATATATTGAAATGTAAAAATAAAAATAAAACGAGTTTTAATATTGACCTCCTAACTTATCTATACCATATTATAAAGCAATTGGCAAAAACTCTTAAAAACCATTTTTTATGCGTAAAGTATTGTTTATTAATGCATATTACTTAAAACTCAATATTGCAAGTAGATTATGCGTAAGTATAACTTATTAAAGTTACATATCTAAATTTGTGTAACTAACTGTAGATAAACATAATACAAAAATACATGATAAACTTTTATTTTTTAAATATAAAAAAATCTAAAATATAATTAGGATAATCATTAAGTTTTAACAAAATACTTAATCATTATTTTTATAAAATGTTATATTATTAAACCAAAAATAAATTATTTCGTTATTAAACTTAAATTAAATTATAATAAAAAATTTAAAGAAATTACATAAAAAATGAGAACTTTTAAATAGTTGATTTTGATATTAACATTGATATTTTTTTTTCAAGTTTTTATGATATCTTTAAATTTATATTTTATTCAAAAATAAAATTATTATTGCTTTTTTTAAAAACACATAAAATCATATTTTAACATCGACAGAAACAAATAATAAAATAGAAAATTAAAGTCGAGATGTGTCTCGCTGCATTGCGCGAGTACTATTTTAGTATGATAAAAATAAGTTTATACTAATGAAAAGATTATAACTTTAAAATGAGATTTTAGTTAAATCTATAATTTTTTTTATAGATATAAACTTATTTTTTTATATAGGTTAAGAGGTTAATAATTTAATTAAAAACTCATTTAAGATCATTATATTTTAAAAATGGAGGGAGAGAGAAATTTGAAACTACAAAACTTAACGTTAGTGCCTTAAACAGTTGATGTGATGAGATGAAACCCAACCCAACCCTAACGGCGTTTAAAAGATGCTTACCAAATAAGCAACCGTTTTAACACGTGCATTGTGCCAAGTAAGCCCTTGGCATGTGTTCATAGACTCACGTGTTCAGCCCACAGTTTAACTCCTATCACACGCTGCTTCCATTTGTCCGTATCCAAAGTACCTTTCTACCCCCCCCTTATCTTTATAAATGATTCTGGCAAAGTACATTCCTACCCCTCATACCTTCCAAAATTACAAGACGTGTCATCGGTGCTTCCTAACAACTTCACATTAAATATTGTAATAAATTAATGACTACAGGAAATGGAAATCTGATAAAGTGAAACACCGTTCATAATTCATATATCATTATGAAACAAACAGTTGCTAAATAGTTTAATATAAAATAATTAAATAGTCAAAATAATTAAGAGTCTTTTATGATATAGTATAAAATAAAATATAATTGTTTATGATGAAATTAGGACATTTAATTATTAAGAGAAGTCCATTATACAAAATCATTTAAAGAATTTTGAAATAATTAAGAGATAGATTTTTTTCCAAACAAGATTCACCTCTTAACAATAATACCTATTAATGAAATTATTATGAGGTAAACAAACAATTCCTAATTCTTTATGAACTAGAGGCATAATTTATTTTAATAAAGTGAAAAACGAACCGTTACACATCATTTAATGTTATTCTGTAGAGACCATGACACATTGAAATCAATTTAAATTTATCTTACTTACATATCTTTATAGAAAAGGTAAAAATAGATTTCATTTTAAAAAATATTTATTTCAGGTAAAATTTTATCATAACAACTTCTCGATTATTAAAGTTTAAGGGACCGTTTACTAAACACTTACCCGGTAAGTGTTTACCGTCAAAAATTAACACTATTATTTACTTACCGGGTAATATTTTAGTCCATCAAAACGGCATCGTATACAATAATTTACTCGGTAAGCACTTACTGTGGTAAGAGTCATTGTCCTCATTTACCGGGTAAGATTCTTGGTCATTGTCTTGTTTTTACCGGGTAAGTTTTTTGGTCCTTACCATATTCATCCGATAATGTAATATGATTTGGTAAGCACTTACTCGGGTAAGCATTTGATAAACGGCCCCTAAGTTATTATTAAATTTAATTAACTTATTTTTAAAATATATTAAAATTAAGGAAAAGACTAATGACATTCCTAACCCTCTATATAATCATTTGTTTTTTTTTTGTCTTATTTAAATATATATATATATATATATATATACTAGAAGGGTACTCGCGCAATGCAGCGAGATACATCGTGATTTTAATATTTTATTTTATTCTTTATCTCAGTCGATATAATAATATGGCTTTATGTGATTTTAAGAAAACGATGATGTTTTTATTTTTGA
>NC_037538.1:6181374-6183741 GCF_001531365.2 Cynara cardunculus var. scolymus | reverse complement strand
ATAATAATTAAATATTTTGTTAGAACTTAATGATTATCCTAATTATATTTTAGATTTTTTATATTTAAAATGAGATGTTTATCCTGTATTTGATTGTATTTATCTACAGTTAGTTACACGAATTCAGATATGGGATGAAATCGGATAGAGATGAATGGGTTTAAGAGTTTTTAAGAGTTTAAGAGTTTAAGAGTTTTAAGAGTTTTAGCCAAATGCTTTATAATATAGTATAGATATATATATTGATTTTAATTAATATAAATTATTAATTAATTAATTTTTAGTTTTTATTTATTTATTTATATTATATTTTAATATATATATATATATATATATATATTATCATTTATATTATATAAAACATTATAAACATTTTATCATATACGCTAAGGGGCTGTTTGGCAGTTGCTGAATGATTTAGTGCAGAATAGTTAAGAGGTCAGAATGGTTAAGAGGGTCAGAATGGTTAAGTGCTGAATAAAATAATGTTGTTTGGTAACTGTTCTCTGAATGACAATAAATTACCATTTTAACCCTTCGAAAGATTTATGATGTATCTTCATGATTTCACAACCAAGTTATGCATATACAGCAAAATCATGATGCAAATACCCATTTATCAACAAACATCCCTAATTAATTTAGGATGTATCTCCTATGTTTTATGTAAGCACTTCCTCTTCTCTGCTTCTTCTCCGAATTCCTCAACCAAATTAATTTCATTTATATATTCCATAAACTGTGTTATGATCGAAAATAGGGCTGTTGTTGGCTCAATATGTCGATCGCTACACGTTTTGTGATGAGAATTTCAAGATCGGCTTCGGCAAACCAGAAACTGGGAATAGGGTTTTGCCAATGGAGGTTTATGAGGGTTTTGACGTGTGAAGAACATGAATTGATTATGGGAGGTTGGGTTTGGGTAGCTTGGAATCGAAATGGAGGCCGACTTTATATCTGAATCACCAAAGCTTTGACTGATGACCTGGACACTGTTTGGCATCGATGACCTGAGCAGAGGCGGACCTGAGCAGAATCATCGGAGAAGCAGGAGGCGGGCCTAGTCGCCGATGCCATTGTCGGAGAAAGGGAATGAAAAAGGAGGCAGGTCTGTGAGATGGAGAGATTGGCAAGATCGTTTGGGAGGAAGAAGGAAGCGTGGGAGGAGGAGGGGGAAGGATGAAGCTGGAAGGAGAGGAGATGTGGGGAAGGGTAATCCTGGAAAAATAAGCCTCTGAACCATAAGGCAACCCATTAGATGCAAAATCGTTATGAGGTAATTGTCACCATTAAGAGGTTCCATTTTTTTGCCAAACAGCCTCTGCCTCTTACCGATTAAGAGGCTCCCTCTTAATGTCAACATTAAGAGGCAAACAAACAGCCCCTAAGAGTTTTTTTTACTTTTATTTAAAAATAAATAAATACTTATTAATATAAATATTTTTTTTTTTTTGATGACATTGCATAAGAGATAACATTGATACATATATGTTAAACACAAAAGAACGTTAATTCTAAACGATCAACAATTTGAACCTAAACCATTAATAATTTAAATCTAAAGCTAAATAATTAACAATTTGGACTATAGTTTTACACATATTGATGAATATGTCCTAAACATATGAAAAATTGAGCCTCAAAATTTTGGAGGCCTTGTTCAAAATCACACATTTAACATGCTAAGGGACGACCATGACTCTATGAGTTGCACTGTTGTACGATATTAATTCTTTAATTTTATTTTCTTTCATAATTTTTAAATTACATTATTTTAAAAATATTAAAATAACCTAAAAAAATTTAAAATACTACTTTTTGTAAGAGTGGTTAGGCTTTTGAAATCATCTTATGAATATCTCATTCATTTTTCAAGTCATTATATTTTTAGCGTGTTTTCGGGGCTAATATTGCAATTAGTCATATAAGTATGGATATATCATTAATATAATAATAATAATATATAATGTGTGTCGATGTATTGATGAATATATATATATATATATATATATTTATACACACACTTAAAAAATAAATGTACAAAGTAGTTATATAACTTAACTTAAAATAATAATATATAAGGGATAATATATACATAATATAGTACTAGAAGGGTACTCGTGTAATGCAACGAGATAAATCGATTTTAATGTTTAGTCTTTATTCTTTCTCTATCGATATAATACAATTTTATGTATTTTTGAGAAAACGATAATGTTTTTATTTTTGAATGAAATATATACTAAAAAAAATCGATATTAGTATCAAATTAATTATTTAATAGTTCTTGTTTTTTTGGTGTAACTTCTCTAATTTATTTTTTTATTATAATTTAATTTAGATTTAATAACAAAATAATTTATTTTT
>NC_037538.1:6159121-6181087 GCF_001531365.2 Cynara cardunculus var. scolymus | reverse complement strand
TATTATATTAAATTAAATTGTTTTTGATATTTTATATGCTTTTAATGAGTATTTAATTTTTAAAACATTTACTTTCCTATCAAAGGTAGCATTTAGGAGACCTAAATTAAAATATATAAATTCTGTTGTCAGGTGAGAAATCCTGACAACAGAAATTCTTAATATATATTTAAGAGAAAAGTTAAAATTAAATATAATGGTCTGAAAGATAATTTTATATGCATAAATAATGTCAACTAAGTGGGTCCCACGTTTTGGATATGATAATTTACATAAATGCTATCCATACCCATCTTTTTTAATAATAGTACGAGTACCAGACATGTCTGTCTTCCAATAAAAATCTAAATCAAAACCTATAAAGTATCTTTTGAATGTTTGAATTACCGCTTAACTCCCGCGAACCCATAACATATGAAAGACTTGTTCCAAAACTCCTACCGGCAAAAAAGAAGTCATGAATAAAAAAGGCCTGCTCTTATGCCGTGTGCTTCTCTCCATATATCTCTCTCTCTCTTCTATGGGCAGAAACACTGCTTCCCCATTAATTTTTCTCGCCGACCACCGACTGAATTAGATCTCCGGCCATGAAACCCATATCTCCGATGTCTCTGATCAGCGAGGTTAGTCAACTTGTCACCGTACCTCGATCTTTTCCGGCGATTAAAGACGCCGACCACAAACATCAACTTTCACTGGATTGAGCACACAAACTGTTGAGACCTTTTTGTTTTCTATGTGTTCTGGTTTATATGATTATTTACCCTTTGATCGTTGCTTTTTGAGAACCTCCATTTCCACTGTATTGCAAGATCTGTTGGTTAATGGAGATATATGGTGTAATTAGTTGATTATTATTTATAAAATCAAATAACTTCTTGTTTATTATTATAATTATTTTATTTTGGACCAATTTGTTTTCTGCAGAACAATGTTTGAAGATGAACGAGTGGTGAAGCAGCAACGCCCTAAATTTACTCGTTTTTCTTTCTCCAATTTGTTGAAATTATTGAGAATTGCTAGAAATTATTTGGGAAGAAGCAAAAAAAATCCGATTTTTAGTATATTTTCAGAAAATGGGTGAAGAGGGGGAAAGTTCATCTTCTCGTCAAGTTTACCCACCTGAGGTTGCTTATGCTCCGGCGACACCAGCAAAGCCCGACCGATCGGATTGGGGTCCCATCGGCATTGACTGGCTCAAGAATCAGTTTGATGAAGTCATTTTTGAAGAAACATCTGCAAAGAAGAGTATCAGTTGCTGGGAGGGTAATTCAGTGTCAACAAGTCATATTTATGATCTCAGTGGGTTTTCCATGGATGATGTGGAAACATGGAATAGCATTTCTTGTAGGGATCTGCTTGCACTTGCAGATGCCACGATACGAAGAGGTTCCGATGATGGTGATCACGATAGATCGGATGGCTTGGATTTTGATAACAGAAGCAACTGCATTGATACACAACAATGTGAGCACAATCATGCTTTGTTTATAGGTGTAAACCAATATCAAATGTTTTTTAGTAGTTACTGATTTTATATTTGATGTGGTGGTACAGATGGGTGGCTAAATCTTGGTAACTACTCACCTGATCTTAATTTGCCACCGGAAATGGTAATGAAACCACTGGTAAGCACTGGTTTATCGACTCAAATTACGCCAGGGACACCAGATCAGGCCAGAAGGGCAGAGCATAAACAAATGGGATCTGATATAGTAGCAAAAGTTGTAGCAGATAACAACAAAGAAAGGTATAATCTTGATGAACAGCCGCAAGTGCAGGTGCTTGTCGAACAACTACAGGGCGATGTTTCTACGATTGTGGAGGCAAATCAAGACTTCGAAAAGGGATTGACTGCAGAAACCAATTTGAATGAAACACCACAACCGAAACAAAGAAGAAGAAAGCACAGACCAAAAGTGGTTAGAGAAGGTCAGCAGAAAAAAGCAAAACAGTCCGCAACCCCCCAAAAGCCTGATGGTTCGTCAACGGGGAAGAGGAAATACGTCAGGAAAAAGGGGGTTGAAAAGTCCCCAGCAACACCTGCCGTGGAAGAAGGGAGTGGGACGATAGATCCAAGCTCAGATCAACAGAATAAGAAATCGTGCAGGAAAAAAATCAACTTTGATGAGACTGAGAAAGGGAATGAAGTAACGGTTGAGACGGCAGAAGTTAATATCACGGTTGATAAAACATGCTCGATGAATCAAGTGGTAGAAACAATACTTGAAAGCCAGTCCGCAAGCCCTATCACCCCCAGCAAAACCGAGCTACCGATAAAGGATGCCAAGCACACCTACAGAAAAGTAAAATGTCGGATAAATTTCTTACAAGAAACTCATGATAAACGGCCGAGTAGCGTATCAAGTCCAAATGAATCCAACTGCAGCACCAGTGCAAGTTTTAACAAAGGAGAAGCACAGGGATCAAAAATGGAACTTTCAAGTAAGATTGTCGGAATGGAACTTTGGGATGAAAATGCCATAGGAGTTGGCTGCAATCTATCAAAGTTCACCAACGATTGCAGTGGCGGTAAACAAGGCATGCACTTACCTGCAAACAAGAAAAAGAGAATCGAGAAGTGTCGAAGTTCCATCACATCTGGTGCAATTTCTTCCGTGTGTTCTGCACAATCTAGTGATTGCAGCTTCTTGGCTGAACAAAATGCCAGTAAAGCACCTCAAATGTCAAAAGACTACGTTTTAAAGGATGATCAACAACCTTATAAGCAGGCATTTGGACATCTGGAGAATTCCAAAAAGAAGAGAAGAAGCAAAGCTTTATCGCTGATCCCTGACTTGGCTTTATTTCCTGGAATTGTAGAAGGTAGACATTGGCAAACTCCCAAAGAAGGATCAAGATATGAAGTTGCATATCAGCAGCAAACATACACGGAAGCCCATGCTGCAGATTTCCATGTTAGTATAGCAACCAAGAAACGGATGAAGAAAAACGCTAAGCTCCCTTCTTTATATCAAGACCACCTGCGCTTCACCAAAGGTATTTACTCCATACTGACTAGGGGAAGTTTTCTAATTATTTATAGTGTGAAGAGAGAACAAAATATTGGTTCTTAAGATTCTTCTGAGTTCCTTGCAACTTTTAATGCAGGTTGCATTGATTCACTTATTAACCAATTTGAGAGGCTAGATATAAACAGTCAGATGGCTGAAGAAGGCAGGGATGCACTTATCCCATACTTGTCGAGATACAATGAGAAGAATGCTCTTGTTCTATATCAAGAAAGAGGTCTTGTTCCTTTTGAAGGTTTGTTTAATCCGGTGAAGAGAAGAAAGCCACGTCCTAAAGTTGACCTTGACGAGGAGACGAGTAGAGTCTGGACGCTTCTATTGGAAAATATAAACAGTCAAGGAATAGATGGAACAGATGAGGACAAGGCAAAATGGTGGGAAGAAGAACGGAGAGTCTTCCGTGGAAGAGCAGATTCATTCATAGCACGGATGCATCTTGTCCAAGGTCAGGATTCTGTGCATGCAGACATCAACGAGTATTTCTTGAACAAGATTTCAATATCAAAAAGTAGATCTCGAATGATTTTAATCTTTTCATTGGAAAACTTTACTGAAAAGGGTTATCAATTAACCATCTGGTAAAATAAGAACATCCCCCATGTCCAAAGTCCCTCTTTTACCATTAGCATTTAGCAAGATGCAAATTTCTCCTTCCTTTATAATATTTGTGTCAACACTAAAAATGGAAGTTTGCAGGGGACAGACGCTTCTCTCGGTGGAAAGGATCTGTCTTAGATTCCGTGATCGGGGTTTTCCTTACCCAGAATGTATCGGACCATTTATCCAGGTAAGATACAAACAGCAGTAATTGCAAAAGAATACATTGCATGGTCCTCATCATTCATCAAGAAACATTAAATAAATTCACTCACCTTTGCAGTTCAGCATTTATGGCTCTTGCTGCACGGTATCCCCTCAAGTCAAAGAGCAGCAGTGAACCACTCCATGATGATGAATCAATTCTCTCTGTGAAAGAACCATGCCAAGTAGATCAAGACGAAACCATTACATGGCATGAGAAGCTGAATCAGCCATCTGGAGACCATGGTCCTATGATGCTGCAGGACATCGATCTGTGCGAAGAAAAAGAAGTCGTCAACAGCAATAAATTTCCTAAAAATAGCGGTTGTGTTGACTTGAATGTGTCTTCAGAAGGTGAAGTTCCAGAGTTAGCTGAAAAAGATTTAGCAATGTACAAGGAATCAGTTGTAGATCAGATAGAAAATGATGATATAGCCTCTTCACAGAATTCAGCAAATATGTCTCCAAGCTCTGTACAATCTTCAGTTGCTCATACCACTGAAAGATTAGGATCCTGCTCTAAAGAAGAACAAAAGGACATGTCTAAAGCTACCATTTTTGGTGGGTACACTTCTTTTGTTGAGTTACTGCACATGCAAGGGACCACAACGGTGCATGAAACATATAGTCAACAACAAGCAGAAGAATCATCTAATAAGAAGATTGGGCAGGATGAATTAGAAAGTGTGGCCTACTTAGAAGAACAGAATGATGGCATATCACCTCATTCTAACAGTTCACGAGCTTTGGAAGTTGAAACTTTTGAGCTGAGAGAAGAACGAAATATTACTCAAAAGAAAAGTCAAGAAGAGTTTGCAAGTGAAGAAAGCGGACTATCAGCAGAATCTGCAAGCCAAGCTATGGTTCAACTGGTCAAGACAACAAGTTCCCAAGAAGCATCAAAATCCTGCAACACCTGTCATATCCGCTTGCAAGAAAGATCAAGATCCCGCTGTAAGATGATAGCTGTGAATCCAAATATTAACACTGAACAACACACAGAGGATAATAACTGTGAGGTGCAAGAAGTTATTGCTATAGCAAATGTCTCTGCAGATAATTCCAAAGCCACAGAGAGTAACAACATTTTGAAAGCCTCAGGAGAAACGGCGCACAAGGTAGTTGAAATTAATTCAGTTGATCATGGCACTCATCAAATAGTTAATGGCATGGATGAGGGTAGTTCTAAAGTTAAAAGACAGAAAAGTGGCAAAGTGAAACAGAAAATTGAATGGGACAATCTAAGATTGCATGCTGAAGTCACAGAAAAAAGAGAGAGAACACCCAACACAAGTGACTCATTGGACTATGAGGCAGTGAGGACTGCAGATGTTAATGAGGTTGCTGATACCATCAAGGAAAGGGGTATGAACAATGTGCTTGCAGCAAGAATTAAGGTACCAATTTATATCTTTCCGTGATGAGCATTTTGATATTAACGTATTAGTGGAATCCCATGTCAAATGCTGGCTACGGCTCTGTAAGTCCTTAAACAGACAGATGCAGCTTTTGAAGTACTAAGTAATGCATTGATACAGGACTTGCTTGATCGGCTAGTAGAAGATCATGGAAGCATTGATCTTGAATGGTTAAGAGATGTTCCACCTGACAAAGCCAAGTAAGTACATAAGAACTATAACAAAAAAAATATTGTCTGGCGACTGCTTATTTCCAATCTTGAAACAAAACATGCCAGAATGCATTCCCTGTTTTTAGTTAAAAATAGCACTAACGTTTTCTGATTTAGGGAGTATCTGCTAAGCTTTAGAGGCCTGGGCTTGAAAAGCGTGGAGTGTGTGCGACTTCTGACACTTCACCATCTTGCTTTCCCAGTAAGAATTATACTTGAGAAATAGTTCATCATTCTATTAAGATATTACAATCTTCTTATTCAGACGTTTTATCATAACCTTCAACTAGGTTGACACAAATGTGGGACGTATAGCTGTGAGACTGGGATGGGTACCCCTGCAACCACTTCCTGAGTCTCTTCAGTTGCATCTTTTAGAACTGTAAGCACTAAACCTCCATACAGTTGCTTATGCAAACTTTTTTGAGTTACAAAAGAAACACTAACACTTAGATTCCTACACAGGTATCCAGTTCTGGAGTCGATTCAAAAGTATCTATGGCCACGACTGTGCAAGCTTGACCAGAGAACTCTGTACGCCAATTGTTTCCATACTACACATATAAACATCATTGCCATCTGATTTTGCAACAGATGAACATTAAAAACACTTATTACAAATTTTTATTTATTTTTCGTTATTGACAGGTATGAATTACATTACCAGATGATTACATTTGGAAAGGTAAGACTATATACACAAGGAACATAAAGTATATCCCTAACTGATGCCAACATGAGTTTGTAACTATCGCAGGTTTTCTGTACAAAGAGCAAACCAAATTGCAATGCGTGTCCGATGAGAGGGGAGTGCAGGCATTTTGCAAGTGCATTCGCAAGGTTTGAGCAACATATTTTCTAATCCTCTCCAAGTCTCTAACCAGGATGACAAATAAATAATCATCATATTCTTTTCCCTTTAAGATGCAGCTTTTTCACGGTATTATTACCTGAATTAAGTTACAGTTTCAGCAACAAACATCAACGTCCCAACCCCATATACACAAAAGTATGAACATACACTAAGATATTGCAACTTCTTTTACCAAAAAAATCACAGAGAAACAAACTTAATCTTCTATATCCATGGGTATGCAATGTTTCACCTAACAGCAGAGTGTCTAAAGTGAAAAAAAAAAATCAATGTTCACAAGACACGAAAAAATGTAGTGTAGACAAATATTTCATTTTTTTTTTTTTAAGTTTCCTGTGTGGATTTTGGTGCCTTTGGGCAACAATGGTTCCATGCCACAGTTATGGAAAGCATCATGATCACAATGTGTACTCTAGTTCACTAATGACAGTTTTCACTCCAGTGCAAGGCTGGGGCTGCCAGCACCAGAGGAGCGTATGGCAAGTTTAACAGAAAACAGAACTGGTCAAAGCTCTATTGGGTTGATAGAACAATGCCACATAACTCTACCTTCAGCTAGTGAACAATGGCAACAACTGTCTGACATCCAAAATTGCAACTCTGGTATTGAAGAACCAGCAACACCAGGGAGTACAGTTGAGGTACCAGCAACATCAGGGCCTATAGTTGAGGTACCAGCAACATCAGGGACTATAGTTGAGGTACCAGCAACATCGGGGCCTATAGTTGAGGTACCAGCAACACCAGGGCCTATAGTTGAGGTACCAGAAACACCAGGGCCTATTATTGAGGTACCAGCAACACCAGAGCCAGAACCAATACAAGAAGAATTTGATATAGAGGACTTCTGTGAAGACAGTGAAGAAATTCCCATGATCAAACTCAACATTGAAGAGTTCACTCAAAATTTGCAAACTTATATGGAAAAGCATATGGTACTTGGAGAAGGTGACATGTCAAAGGCGTTGGTCGCCTTAACATCAGAAGCTGCCTCGATCCCCACTCCTAAACTTAAAAATGTGAGCCAGCTAAGAACAGAACACCAAGTGTAAGTGATTATCATTCAATGCCAATTTGTTGTTGATGGCCTTCTCAGATATCCACTTCATGCATCTTAAGAGAAGTAACATGTTACGCCTTTCCTTCCAAACATATTGCCCACTGGGGTCTTAATCAGTGAAGTTGATAATGTGTGTTCTTGCTGCTGTTTATTCTCTGTTGGTGTTTATGATAGACAAAGTTCGAAAAGATATTATATGTGATGGTAGAAAACAAATGACTAAAGCATAGCACAAGTGTATCTAGGATGAAAAATAAGAGATTCAAAATACTTGATAACTGGAAATTGGATCACATGAGTTAAACATTAGAGGATTTCAAGATCATGATACAGAATTAATCATAATGTCTAATAGCAGGGCAGTTAGTTTTTAGATTTTTATGATATAGAATGAGGTTGTCTGGAAGCAAGCAAGATCAATTTGGATTATCTAGATGTTCAACATTATTAGAACATTCAGAATTAAAACATTCACCACAGTTAAGGCGCCCCAAAATCATCAATAATGGACTTATAAGATATATGAAGCAAAGCGTGTGCTGAGAAAAATGTGGACACGTGTGAACACTATAACAAAGCAGCAAACCAACTTCAACAGCACAACTAAGTCTAAAAGGATCATGATGTTGCTTTTAGCATCAGTGTTAGTTCTAATGGCTTTTCCATATCAACTTTGCAGCTATGAGCTTCCAGATTCACATCCTCTCTTGGAAGGGGTAAGTATACTTTATGGAGAATATAAATTGCCTCTTCATTAGATTTTTGTTTCTAAACAAATGTTCCCTACATTTCAGCTGGACACGAGAGAACCTGATGATCCTTGCTCATACCTTCTTGCAATTTGGACACCTGGTAAGTAGGAAATAAAGAATGAAAATGTAGCCAGAAACATATAAATGCCTCAAAGCTACACTTGCAATTATTAACCGTGTGAACTCTCCTGAAATGAGAACAACAGAATTATATAATTGGTTTTGTGAATGCTGATTAAGTTATTTGTTGTGTCGTTCTTTTTATACCAGGGGAAACTGCAGATTCAATTCAGCCACCAGAAGGACAATGTTGCTCCCAAGAATCTGGCACATTATGCAGTGAAGAAACATGTTTCTTTTGCAACAGCACAAGAGAGGCAAATTCCCAAACCGTTCGAGGGACGCTCCTGGTAAGTAATCATGTACAAGTACGGCTGTAATTAGATAGTAGATATGAGCCTGCACATTCAGAATTGTACTACATCTGATCTCAATCTTAATTGCAAATCATGGACAGATACCATGTCGAACCGCTATGAGAGGGAGCTTTCCACTCAATGGCACATATTTCCAAGTCAATGAGGTATAACCTAATGCTACCTCTGCTAACCTGAATCTTCCTGACTATCAAGTAGTATTTTCCTTCGGGTTGGTGAGAATGTTATTGTCCTGTTTTAAACAAAAACTTCCATTGAGGTGTAGGTGTTTGCAGACCATGAGTCAAGCCTTAACCCAATTGATGTTCCGAGATCTTGGTTGTGGAATTTACCAAGAAGAACAGTTTATTTTGGAACTTCTATACCAACGATATTCAAAGGTAGTAAGAGAATTAGCTTGATATTTATGCATAACATCAGTCTAAATATCCCATCGAACTTCAATGTATGCCAAACTTACTATGTGGCAATTTTTATCTACCAGGCCTGACAACAGAAGATATTCAATACTGCTTCTGGAGAGGTATGATGAGATATAGATCCCCATTATGTGGTTTCCAGGTTTTTTACATTAATCTCTAGCTGCACTAATAATAGCCCAAAGATTAACACAATGACACAAACTGGCATAATAGGAGTAGAACCTAGGGACACACCAACTTTTGACAGCTGGTGATGATGAAAATGGTTTCATAGATGAATTTTGCATAATCTTGGTTTCAAAACAATGTATTTGGTTTTAGTGTTTGTAAACTTGGAGTACATATTTGTGGTTTGAGAAACTCCTTTTAAAGGCTACTGTGTCAGCTGAAGTTCTCATAACAAACTTTGCTGTGAGGGTTTCCTACTTTCCTCTAATGAGAATCAACTTGACTGTTTACTGTGAATTCTGGAAGCAGTGGTGCACTACTTAAAATCCGTCCACAAAGAAATTTGTTAAAGAGTGACCTACAACTATCCTGTGATTTCTCACGCTTGGTTTTAATCATGTCATTCAGGGTTTGTTTGTGTGAGGGGATTTGACCAGAAGACACGAGCGCCCCGCCCGCTAATGGCCAGGCTACACTTTCCAGCTAGCAAGTTAAAAAGATCAAGGCCAAAAACTGATGGAAACTAGACGTTATTGTGGTGCAGACGTTGATGCAGTCTCTGTAGTCAATCCCAGGTATAAATGGCAAGATAACCATGTGCAAACAGCAGCAGCAGACATACAGATTTTGCAAAAGACATTGTCGTCATGGCCAGAGTGGCATGATTCATAGTTTAGGGATCTCATAGAGACAGCAGTTAGCTTGTATGACTGAAAGATGAAATACAATGCTTTATTATTTTTGTTTTCTTCTAGAGATATTAGAAGGTTTTCTCCAGTTCCTATTAGTTTTTTGGGCTATACTGATAAACCAGAAGAGAGCACCATAGCAAGACATCAAATATGAGATTGACCAACATGCCAAAGACAATTTTCACTGGACATCCTAAAAAGAATACTTTTGCCATTTTCATCACTTGAAGAGAGTATGTTCCGATCCTGACCACCATTCAGGGAACAAGACACATAGAACCATCCGGGAAATCTCAATTTCTAAACAAAAACTTTCCTACCAGTTAAAAGCATATATTAATATGTTCCTAATTGTAGAGTATATATTCTTATAAGCATCATCACCAATGGCCAAAAATATTCCATCTCCTGGTCCTGGATGACCCGCAAACAACTCTTCCACCAGACTTAAGCAGTTAAGTGGGAAGTATAAAATAATTACCAAAGAAGCGGAAGGTGACCATTGGTGCATAAAGAACTGAGAGGGTTTCACAATATTGACATACAGGCCAAACAATGACATTGGCATATCCAAGGACCAAGATACAGCCGACTAGACAATACAGGTTAGGAAGTAGCCTAACTCCTCCCTGTTGTTAAAACTGAGAAACGTATAACACAGAGTAACTATTATCTCTTTGAGAGAATTAATCAATATCAACAACGGTCTGAAACCGACTAAGCATAATGGTCCAGTTTGTTCAATAGTGTATGCGTTGAAATTTCAAATTCTCTTCTGAAAAATGTCTATCCATGTCAATTATATTTTTGTCCTTTTATGTTATTGAGGAGCCTTGGAAACAATATATTCAGTGCATTTTATGGAAGTCTTGTACTGCAAGCAGACATGAGAAATTGTCTATACATATCAATTGTATGCTTTGTCTTATCATGCTGGAATCATTGATAATACCATTAGACGACTTTTTTCTATGTGAAAAGCACCATCAGTTTCAGAGTATCAACTCTGATATCCGCTTTAAGCTCCCTCACGGAGAGTAACTCCTAATACCAAGAGCCCTGCCCTAGCCTCAACAAGAAATACCCCTACACAGAAGGCCCGTCATCAAAACCACCATGTGGTCTATAAACCGAGACACAAAATAACATTTATTTTTCTTTGAAGTGTTCTTCAGATACCTTAATATTCAAGTAGCAGCAGCCAGCATAGGTTGAAAGAATACGGGTCAGGTGTAGTGATTAGTAAGGAAGACTAACATGACAGCTGAAGGTGAGCGACGCATGGCTCAAGTTAAGTATACCAATTTTCTTGCAAGCCATTAGTGATGGTCGTCTATAATCAGTTCCCCCAACGTTTCATATTCATACTTAAAGGTGTATCAATAGGCCCAAGGCCCAAGATCGTAATTCCATCCAAAGAGATCGAGGGTAGACTCTACGATAGGAACATATCATGTTGAGAGATGAGAATATACAATTTCAATTCCCAAAAGCATCACAATTGACCCAAAGTCCTCAGACGGTAATGGCAATTTTAGATGATAGTTAAATAGTAATGCCTCATTCCATCAGTCATCACTCTCGTTCTGTTCCTTTCTCTGCCGTTCCATCCAACCATTCCACCATGAGAAACATCAAACATGCTCATTATGAATTCACATACCATCAGCAAAAAAATCAACCCTCATACCGCCTAGCGAATCCATCTTCCATCTTAATTTGATTATTTTTAAACTATTTTAGCTTCAGAAAATAAAGCGACTGCCAATTGGCTTAGAAGGAAAAAAAACGTCTACGGTAAAGCTCTTCCAATATCCAGTTAATTAAATACAAAAGCACATAAATCAGGATTTACAACATCAACAGAAAAAAGTTCAATTTGATCCGAATCAAACAAAAAATATTAATCATGTGTGTTATCATCGAGAATTACATAAACGTAACCACACAAAAACTCATATGATCTACTTAAGCTAACATGCAATTCTAAGTTCTAACATTCGTTTTAACTTGTTCGTCGGTTCTCAGTGTCCGACAGCAATAACGATAATCATTCGCATGAACATATTCATCAATCTAACAACACAAGTTCATCAAGTCTGTGACGTACCTTCTTGAAATCGATTAGCAGATAATGTACGGATACAGACAGTTGATCCGGCAATAGAAAATATATTGATCCGACGGAAGCCGGCGGAGGGACCGGGGGAGATGGCGCCAAAAGATTGTGGTGGTGATTCGAGGATATTTGTGACTTGGCTGTTTTTTCCCGCCTTCTCACGTTCCCGCTTTGGGATATTTTGACTCCCCCTCCTTTCTGACCATATATAAGAGCACATCCAAAATAAAAAATTTGGGTTTTTTTTCAATAGATTCTTTAAAAAAATATTCAAAATTGATATTGTTTTTGACAAATATTAATTATCTTTTATATATTATGTTATAAAGCATTTTGATATAATTTTTTTAAATCCATTTTTAATGCATCAATTATTTTTTATTAATGTATATTATTCAAAATTTAAGATTACAAGTAATTATGTGTCAATCCTATTTATTAAGGTTTTATGCTTTAATTTGTGTAAATAACTTCAGATAAACATAATCAAATACATGATAAATATATATTTTTAATATATAAAATATAATAAATATAATAATTAAGTTCTAACATAATACTTAATTATTATCTTTACAAAAAATTATATCATTAAAYCAAAAATAAATTACTTTGTTATTAAATCCAAATTAAATTATAATTAAAAATTTGAGTTAAACAAATTATACTAAAAACGATAACTTTTAAATAGTTATTTTGATATTAATATCGATAACTTTTTCAATTTTTTTATGAGATTTTCACATTTATATATAACATTTTTCTCAAAAACATGTAAAACTGTATTATAATATCTACATAGACAAATAATAAAATGAAACATTAAAATCGAGATGTATCTCGTTGCATTATATGAATACTCTTTTATTTTTTTTCTAATAATCGTTTGGATGTACATTAATTAACTTATAAATTATCTTGATAAGCTATTTGGAGTAGCTTATAAGGAACATTTTAACATTTTTCTCCCAATTATAACCATGATCAATATTAATTATTAATAATTATTAATTCATAGAAATTAATTAATCAAAAAAAGTTTTAATTATACAATGCATGCTAATAATATTTGTGATTATTTATAAATATTATTAGCTATATCAATTACTTTTTTAATTATTACTCAATACATTTAGATATCAAAAAATTAAATATAAAATTTATAAAAATATTTATGTAAGTCACATAAAAATTATATTTATTTTATTTCATAAATAATTAAAGTATGCTAAACAATTTTAATAAAATATTTAATTTAACTGTTAATTTTTTTTTAAATATTAATTAATTAGGATATGTAAAGTTGACCAATTTTATTGTTATTTAAAATCATAAACATGTAGATATTTTCTAAAATTTGTTTTAACAAAGGGTTTTTCACCAAAATAGTTAAAATATACCTAATATATTAAGAAAATAGTGATTTTTTTCAAGTTTTTCACAAAATAACCACACGGATCGTCCCAGGGGAATGTTGACCATGGGGGGCGATCCAAGCTTAAAATTTGACTGATATTTTGTCTTCTAATACACAAAATATCACTATATATAGCTTGTGACCTCTCAATCATTTTTGTTCACACCTCACTTATCACTTCTACTCTCATATCTTCTAAATTGACAGAGTAAAAAATGAAGGTTTTCCTCGCTTTTATTCTCACAACCATTACCCCTTAAACACAATCTACCAACCCTTAACCCATTAAGCACAATCTACCAACCCTTAACCCATTAAGCACGATATATCATCACAATCCTTCACTCTCAAACACAAATATGAAATCACGTCAAAATGATAATGTTTTCGTGTATGTTCAAAGTGGCGGTTCATTATAGGGGATAAAATGGTGCCTTAGAGTATATGTCGTTAAGATCCCCCATATGTGTATTATATTTGCCTTCGCCAATAACATATTCTGGTTTGATTAAACGTGTTACAAAAAAATTAAGCTTACATAGTCCTTTCATGTTATTTTATAAAAATAATTCCTTGCAAAAATTATACGAGTTAAATGACGACGACGATGTGATAATGTTCCATAACATTGTTCATCAAAGTTTACCATAAATGTCGACACTCTTTGTTGTCGACGATGGCGGTTATGGTGGAAATTCATCAAGTGTCGTACTCCATCAAAGTTTACCTCGTGGTAGTGGTGCAAACCCATACGGTCAAAACACTTTTTACCCCGGTGGTAGTGGTGGAAATCCAAACACTTTTTTTCATCGGTGACGTTGATGGAAATTCATATTTTGAACCAAAAAATCTTGTTGATCATGACAGTTATTTGGTTCAAGATTTGAACCACTCTCCAAGACAGATTCCGAACCAATACCTGATACAATATTTGTACTAGTCTCCAGAACATTCGAAAAATTTGTGGGGAATAGATACGGATGAAGATGTTTCTGTTGCAACATAAATTTTGAATATAGCCGAAGACGATAACTCAGATGCTGAAAAAATCCATCCGGTAAAGAATAATTTTTAGGGTATGCCCGACCCAACACCTTGCCTATACCCTATTGTCAAACATAGACAGGGAAATGTTTCCTACCACCCTACATCCCATGTAAAAGTTCTCCAAACCTTTGACTCGAATGAAGCATTGATATTCGCATTGGGATTAAAATGCGTCTTTGAGAACTTCCAGATAAAGGTTAAAAAATCAACCAAATATCGGTACAACACTCCACTGCGGACTGTGATTGGCATTTAATGGTTGTTTCTATCGATGGTATCAGTATGTTTCAAATTTAAAAATTGCATGATGAACGCGTATGTGCAAGGTCCCAAGTCCACCCAAACCATCGTAATGCGAATAAAAAGGTTTTTGGTCATGTATTGACAGAGAGTTTAAAGGATCGTATGAGCATGTATCGTGGAAAAGAAATCCTGGAAGATGTGAACCAACGGTTCAATATTAGCATCGTCTACAGTCAAGCATGTCGAGCAAAGATGTATCTTGCAACAGTTAAGGGTAGTGATGGCCAAACCGACCCGACCCAACCCGACCCGACCCGGGACTGGGACCACCAAGGACCGGCCCAGTCCGGGACTGGTTATAGGACCAAAGTTTGGGACCGGTTTATGGATTTGGGGTGTTTTGTGGGACCGGCCCGGCCGATTTTTAAAATATGTAGTTGTTTGTTGACCCTTTTTTGTATTTTTTGCTTTATAAACACTATATATAAGTGTATTGGTTGAGAGATTTGCATACCAATTTCTCAATTCGCAAAAAACGTAAAAAAACGTTCACAATTATCGGGTTCTCGCTATATTTTGTAAGACATGTTGTTTGTCACACTCGATTGTTCAGTAATAGTTGTTATATTATTGAATTCATGTCATAATTTTATGTTTTGAAGTTTATATTTGTAACCTTGTTCATCTGCATATTCGCTCATTTATAAGACACTTGCAACCGCTCCTTATAATGGACAGTGCCCATCTGAAGGGGCTATATGTAGGCATCTGAAGGGGCTATATATAGCGGTCAACATGGATGGAAACAATTAGATCGTACTCATTGCAATGGGAGTGGGGAAGACAGAAAGTGGCCCGTCATGGACATGATTTTTACATAAGTTGAGGCAATGTATCGGTGTAGTGCCCCATTTAACCTTCGTACCCGATGAGCTGCCTCTATCGAGTTGGCCATAAGAATTGTATTCTCCAACGCGCACCACAGACTTTGTTGTCAACATTTGAGCCAAAACTTGTGCCTAACCTCGAGTAGAGACAAAAGAAAACGATGGATGTTCTGGGAGGCATGCAAAACTTATATGATGTCAGACTCTAAAGCTACAATGAATTTGATGCGGCACAGTCTACTTAACACCGCTCAATATATTGAGGAAGATGGTTACACAAGATGGGCAAGATCGCACTTCTCTGGATTGCGTTACAGTGCAATGACTTCCAATAGTGCTGAGTCCATCAACTCAGTAACCCGGTTTGCACGTTACCTTCCGATAACAATATTAGTTGAATTTTGTTGGGAGACATTACAACAATGGTATTTTATACGTCGGCATAACGAAGGTAAATACAACCATCCAAAACTATATATGTGCTTATGTAACATATGCTAATTTTGTCTTCGAGTTTTGTGAAAATCGTGTTTGAGTTCGTGAAAACATGAATGAGTGAAGCACAAGTTCTAATCAAACTCTGTGGTTTAACGAGAATAATTTTATCATTTTAAGAATACCGGATGAAATGAATTCAATTCTGTCCTCACTATCATGGAATGATGAAATCCATGGTTGATAGAATTAAGTTCCACTTCATAGGTAAACCAAACTTCAGAATAAAATTTGATCAACGAAATTGACCACTCCGATTTTATCAGATTCCATCGGAATTTCTTTTATTTTTTATAAATAAAGAAAACTACATAATTCAGTAGATCAAAACATAATTCAATTAATTGTTAGAGATGCTCTTAGAGTACCACATTGACTTAAACTTACGAGGTTTTTTACCAAACGCTTACCCGAGTAAACATTTACCAAGTCATCTTACCTCACAGAATGAATATGGTATGGACCAAGAATCTTACCAGGTAAGAACAAGGCAACGACCAAGAGTCTTACTCGGCAAGTGAGACCGATGACTCTTACCACAGTTAGTGCTTAAAAGGTAAATTGTTAAATACAATACCGTTTTGGTGAACGAAAATCTTACCCGGTAAGTGATAATTTAACCGGTATGCGTTTACCGAGTAAATGTTCGGTAAACGACCTCTTAGACCATTCATCCTCCATATATGTTGGAATTTCCCTTTTTTTCTCAAAAGTTTCTTTAAAGAGTAATATGGGGTTACACACATTTCTTTGAGATGATTTTTTTTTTTGGTTTGCAAAAGGCCAGATGCCAGTAATTAACTTTGGTTCATGGTGAAAACAAAATGGATTCCAAAGGCTTATACCTATATATTGATAATGAAGTAGAACACTTGTTAACGATACAAGTATCATCCAAATTCTACATGCACACACAGTTACTAGAGAACAACTGATTCACAAACTTACTTGGGGTTGTTTACCAAATTTTTTATTAAGTCCTGTATGAATAAATTTATCTGTTTAGATAAATTTATGTTGTTGTTTACTTTTCTGTCTGAATAACAAAAATGACCAATTTACCCTTGAACAAACAGCAAATACCCCAAAAAGGCAAACAACAGTTTGAAATTTCTTGTTTCCATGATATATACCATAATCTCTATTTACTAATCAACTAAAGGTGCAAACAACAACTTGAAATTGGAAATTTCTTGTACCCAATTTCTAATTTCCAAATGTTTCACAGTCATTGTAACCTAAAACCTAAGTAGGACAAAGAACATAACCAAAACCCATAATCACCAAATGCCATATACGACTGTGTGATTTTTGAAACATTAACAGGTAAACAAATGTAATAAAAACAGCAAATATTAACAGGTAAGCAAACCTTAAGCAAACAACAAAAATTAACAGCAGCAAATACCTTAATCGATCGATTTTGGAGAAGAAAGCAACAACCGATGGAGAAGAGAGCAACAGCCATCGATCGATGGAGAAGAGAGCAACAGCTGTCGATCGATGGAGAAGAGACCAACAGCCGTCGATCGATGGAGAAGAGACCAACAACCGATGGAGAAGAGAGCAACAGTCGATCGATGGAGAAGAGATCGAAGGTCTTGCGTTGAGAGAGGCGCGACAATAGGGTGTTGGATCGATGGAGAAGAGACGTGAGTTGAGAGAGGCGCGACTATTGTGTAAGGGTAGGGCAAGTCTTTTACCTTGGCTTAACCTGGACAACACAGGTTTTTCATCTGGGCGAATAAGCCTATTTTTGAGCGAATAAGCCCAAGGTAAACAGCCTTGCTTGTCTGTGTGAATAAGCCGGTTTATCCACTAAGCTCATTAAGCCTCAAGTAAACAGGCCCCAAGTCTTTTTCTTGTCTGATTGGATTGGATTGGATCCTAGATATCATCCTCAGGAGTGACCTGGACGAAAGACAACGGAACAATGAGATCATAATAACAAACAACAAAATCGCTATTAACCCAATAAACATATGTTCGCGTCGCCAAACAAAATCTCTTCTATGACCCGACTGTTAACTTTAGGGTCTTATGGAATTAGTTCGGGTACATGTAAAGCTGATCTGGGCGGGCGTCCACGGTTATCCCTGAAAATATCTTCATGCTGTTTCAAGGATCACCATAATGAGTTCATTAAATGTCATGAATAAACTGCAATTACTGAGATTCAAATTCAAAACTAAATCCAATAAGAAGGAAACAAAATAATCAACTGAGTTATTGGATAATAATTTTCCCGTCTGAAACCCCTATCAAACGATTAAAGTTAGGATTCAAAATCCATATTGGTTGGTGTTCTTCACACAGCCATGGTCTCTGGACTGGCTAGTTTCACCACTCGGCCAATTTTCAGTACCAGAAGCTGCTAAATTCCAGAGATCAGACAACTCACCACCAGCGGCACCAAATTCTGGTAATTCATAGTTTCCAATATCATTCCACATTTCATTACTGGAAATAGGCATTGCAGCAACCGCCAAATCCGAGCTCCAAAATTCTTCCTGTTTAACCATGCAGTCATCACTCCCAGGAGAAAAGAGTTCTAACATGGTGTTCTCTTTAGCCATATTCACTGGAGATGATATATAGTGCTCTTTTTTGGCTTCAAAATCTAAGTTGAACACACTTTCTTCTTCCGGAAGGGGATCTTCAACTTGATTCGGTTCCTGCGAATCAATATTATGTAGTTGCAATGGTACAATTTCTGTGCCAAAATCAAGATTCCTTACCGTATCATCAACTAGAATCGGATCTAATCCACAATCTTGATTACCAGGATGATGCTTAACAAACTTCCGAACTGTTCTTGGAGAAGAAATACGACCCTGATCTTTCCTTTTCCTGACACAAGATATGAATTTTGGGATCTCAATAGCTTTAGCCAAGGATGAGACTATCTGTTTCTGCATATCTTCTGCTGCTTGGAGCTTTTTGTTCACTGATTCCATATATTGATGTGTCCCATGTTGCTGCTGTTGTAGCTTGGAAACCTCTTCCATCATCTCCATCTTCTCCTTCTGTAATCTTTCTAACTCAGCTTCAACCGAAACGGTGCTCCCTTCTTCTTTAACCTGTTGAGACTGCTGTGACTTACGCCTCCGAATTCTTTTCAGGAAATGCTTTTTCCCTCGCAAAAAGCCTTCACAAGCGAATTCCCACCTGTCTGTGTCAACCTTGCGAAATCCCTGAACTCAATCACCCACAAACATTTCAGTAGTGAAGATGCAGAAGATTAAACACCACCAAAAACAGATAATCTAGATTATTACACAAAAGCAAATCCAATCCACGGGAGATCAACAAAAAGGAGGAAGAGTATCAGCACATTTTAGAACACATGCAACAGTATTATCTTGGCAATAAATTAGTTGAATATAGTCGGATGCTTTACCAGCTGACACTGAAATCTACCTGGCGCATCATAAATCTTCTATCTCCAGTAGATATTGGAAAGAGAAGTATGTTCAGAAGACAATTAGTACCTCTCATTAATACAATACAATGAAGGTCAGTTGAATTCTTGATATGCGCAGTTCCAAACCAATGAAAACTAGAGGAATAACAAAAAAACATATCCGATAACAATCTTGTTGCCAATAACAAACTGATTTGCAGACCGAGTCGCGCAGTATCCAGATACCCAACTCAAAAACCAGTAAGACCAAATGATGATCAGAATTAGAAAACAAACCCCCTCCATTATCTATGTGTAAAGTTACATTGAAATATATACTAGAGGCAAACCAACAAAGAAAATATACAGAAAAGGCTAAGCTACAGATGTGTAAAACGAAAGACAAACATGAAATTTGAAGGAAACAAAGAAAGAGAAGAGAGAAATATTGGAAATAGCAAAAGTTAAAGAGTGTACATACAGACTATGAGACTAACATAGCGACCCCCATGATTAGGGGTCTAGTGTTAAAGCAAATATATACCCACATATGTGTTTAGTTGTCGAACAAAGCTGGAAAAATTGTTGTGCTTGAAATTTCTTGGCAAGATTATCCTGGCGAACTCCAGTGGATCCCACACAACAAAGCTTGCACCAGTATCACCCCATGAGATAATCTGGTCTAGTACAGGGTCATCCACCAAATCAAAAGTCTTGGACAAAAATGGCGGGATTGGTGTCCCATTTAAGCAATCAAGCGGTTGAGGAATACCCCCATCACCAGTTCCAATCTCCAGATGGTCATCTGTCATCAATTGTTAATAAAAAGTTATTACAGAGGCCAACATATCATTTTCTAACCGAATACGAGAGAAACAAATTTAAAATTCCAATCACGATAATACAAGAAAACAGAGCAGTTTCATTGAACATATTCAAAGTTCATCATAGAATAAGGTAGCATTTTGTTAGCATAGCATGAGAAATCATGTTGTCAATTTCCAATAAAAAGCAATCACACAACACAATTATACAGCAAACATAACAATTAGCAATACCCACCAAAAGCCATCGATAGGGGAAGTGGCTGCTGACACGAATTGGGCAACGAAGAAGAAACCGATTGTAATGGACGAGATTTAAGTGGGCGATATGAAGAAGATGAAAGTGAGGGTTTATAGAGAGGATCCATGGCTTCAGATGAAGATACAGATAGTGAAAATGGGCAGTGTGAAGTTATGGAGGAATTGTGCATGTATATATAAGTAACATGTATATATGCAGACAAGGTGTTTGATAAAAATCTTGAAAGAGAGGCGGTGTAGGAGGTCTGCTACTGTTCATGTTCTGTTTCTTCAACGGTAGGCAGAAGTTTCGAAGAGGAAGAGTCTATCAGATATTTTAGCTGCAGTGAGATTTTTTACAGCTGTCCATCGTTTCGATACTACGTCGTTTTGTTGCTTAGAGTTTAAGGCTAACGAACAACCAATCAGGTTTTAGATTTTGGGGTCGAGAGAAATCGGAGCTACTGTGGACGGGGCCCCAGCGGGTCGGTGCACTCGGGTGGATATTAAACTAATAACATGAATACATGATGATAAAAGTATTAGATAAGACTTTATTTAAATATTATAATGTTTATATACTTGTTTTTATCACTTTCTGTGAAATTTCGCGTTTGATGAAACAAGTTAAGTTTTATTAATTTAAATATTAAAAGGTATTCGTATAATACAATAAAATATATTTTGATTTTAATGTTTTATTTTTTATCTCAATCGATATTATAATATAATTTTATGTGATGTTTTTTAGTTTTAAATAAAATATAATTTTATGATTTTAGAGTTTTTATCAAAATTTTTATAATATAATACAAATTATTGGATCAATGAAGTTTGATTACCAAACAATGTTTAATTATATATATGTGTTAAGTAAATTAAACGCATAAAAATTTAAAAACCAATGATGTGGTTTTTATTTTACGAATAAATTTTCAATAGTTTATTTGAGGGTTTAGAATTTAAAATTTTCTACTAATCAAATAATATAAGTTTTGCACAAAAATAAAATAACAATAGAAGAAAAAAAATGTTGCAATAATCTAAAAAATACCATCCTTACAATATTATTGGCATAAGAGGAGTTTTTAACTTTGAAACTTTTATTTGTATAATTTTGATCTGTAGATTTTTAATTCAAAATCAAGTTGTTAATAGTTTATTTTACATAATTGAACATGTTATAAGTGAATATATTTTGCAACTTATAAGGTATAAGATGCTAAGATACACAATTGGTTGAATCGATAAATAAATTCCCGTATCGCTTTTATCATATATATATATATATATATATATATATATAGGGGCCTATTCAAGGGAGAACTGAGTTGTTTGTGGTAACTGTGAGAACCAATATTAACCACAAATCAATAGATAAATTAGGAAATTTATAAATTTGGTAATTTTAAATTAAAATCTT
>NC_037538.1:6109011-6157946 GCF_001531365.2 Cynara cardunculus var. scolymus | reverse complement strand
ATGTTCATAGCGTCGGGGTTATGTGTTCATATATTTTATACGATATGAACAAATGGTGAACACGATATGAACAAGGGTTGAATAACCACATAAGACCAGAAACATATATGAACAAGGGGCGGACCTTAAAGGATGTGGATGCAATGCATGTATAAAACTCCAATTGACAAATGATCGCTCCTGAATGCGTTTATAATTAATGAACTATTGTTCAAAAGCTGTTCATATTATGTTCATACCTTTTTTTTATTTATTTTCTTTTGTATATCAGTATATTTTTATTATGTTCATATTGTGTGCATACCTGTTTTTTTATTCATTTTCTTTCGTATAACAATTATTTTTATTATGTTCATATTGTGTTCATAAATGCTATGCAGTCCAAGTTCATATATTTGTCATTTTTTTCGTATTTGATACAATGGTTTATATATATATATATATATAGTTGTGTTCATATGTTTCCTACGTTAACAAAAATAAATTAACAAAAACATACTTTTTTTTTGATTTTGTAACTCCCAATTGATGATATGGGAGTTACATATTTTTTTTTACCTAAATACCCTTTTTCAAATTTGTTCACTTATGTTTATGAAATTTTAAATTTTAAATTTTTAAAAAAATAAGTATTTATAATAATTAATCACAACCGTTTATTGAAAGATTGAATGGCCAAGATCGGTTAACAAAGTTAACACAAAAACTTTGGTTAACATTTGATCTTGACCCTATATATATATATATAAATATATATATATATATATTTATTTATATATATACTAGGTGTGTACCCGTGCAATGCGGCGGGAGCCATGAATTTTAACGATTTTGAAGTTCCACTGGGTTTATAAGATAAGATTTAACGATGATATATGTTACATTTGGTCTTTACATATTAATACAATTTGAATAAATAAGAGTTATGGTTCTATCGATGAAAAAAATTGTTTAACAGTTTAAAATCCAACATATTTAAACGACTCCACAAATGTATTCGATTTACACCAAGAGCAAAGAACCAAGAAAGTTGAGTTTTAAAATAAACACTCAAAACCAATAAAGAAAACTACAAATTTAACAGATCATAAGCCATGAAAAGACAAAAAAAGATGGGTTTTATAATGAAATTTCAACTGCTTACCCTATTTCTTGTCCAAAAACTCATATTAAGATTGAATTAATACATGTATATATATATTTCAAAAAAACACAAAAACATATTAATTCAGAACATATTATACAGTGCAATTTGGACARCCTAACCCCAAAATATATAGTATATATATAAATAAATAACTATAAAAGTAYAAATCGTAAATATTAAAAATATTTGTTCACAGTATATATAACATATAATAATATAATTAGTCAAAAACTATTCAATATTTGACTCATTTCGAAGGTATTAACGAGACGATTATAATGGTGTAACTCGTTAAAATAAAAATGTAACTTTTAAACATGTTTTAATTGTATATACGATCATGCATGTTAATTTGATAAAAGTTTAAAATTGAACATTTAAAGGTAAAGGACGTAAAGTAAATTAATTAACTAATTATAGGGGTATAAAGTGTAAATTTAAAATTATAATTTTAAAAAAATCGGTTGCGAGAGGGCGAGTGTATGTGAGGGGGTGAGTGTATGTGAGGATAGGAGGGAGTGAAAAAGTGACGTAAGGGTAATATAAAGGGTATCTTGGTCATTTAGTATTTTACGACTTTAAGATTTTTAAGACTTTTGTTAAATTTGCTTAATAAGATAGTATATATATATGTGTGTGTGTATGCACACATATATACATATATAGGGTTGGGTTCACATGAAACGAGTATGTTTTATATGAATCCAACCTATTTTTGTGAGACCATATTTTTACACTTGAAACTTCACAACAAAAACTGTGAAGATAAAAAAAATTCGGAACTAGTGAGCCTTCACAGCAAAAAAACAATGTAAAAGTTACTTTCACAGTGTTTTAATGTGAAGTTTCAAGTGTAAAAAAGTGGTGTCACGGAAACATATGGTCTCACATTATACCAATGAGTAAATTACAGATTTGGTCCCTATCACTATATGACAATTTTGGATTGGGTCCCCCAATTAAATTCACGATCGTCGTTGTTTCACTTTTGTTTCGAATTGGGTCCCTTTCACCTAACTCCGTTTAACTATTAATGAATAAAACATGAATAGTTGGCTATATTTACGTTCCGCCCCTAGTTTTGAATAGTCTTCAATAATTGAAAGTTTTGTCCCACATAGGAAGAGAAGCTAATATGAGAGTGATTTATAAGTCTTATTATATTTAGTTCATCATATGAGTAATATTTGATAAAGAGGATTTGGGCTTGATTTTCTACTTGATTTGAGTTGACATAGAAATTGTTAATGGATCAAAAGACAGCACTAGCACGTTGCGGTTCTCACAAAAACCCGGTTTTTATTTGTGCACAGTACGGTAGTATAGTTTCTTATTCGTATGTGCGGTTCCTTGGGTTAAAATCTCATCCTCTAACAGGTTTTCTATTACCCATAGTCCATACATATATCTGACATTTTGTCAGAATCGTTAGTTCTATTTTTTTCCTGGTTATTCTCTTCTCCTCTTCAATTTATGCAACAATATAGATGTTCATGGAGAGGTATGATTTGCTGTATCATTCATCTAGATTGGGTTAATCTTAGGAATAAATTAGCCATAATCTAACAGCATATAGTGGGGGCTAATATTATTCTAAGGATAGTGATCTTAATCACATCCTAATATGTTTGTCTCTAATTTTTTGCAGTATTTTTCTAACACTTAATGACCATACTTATGATTCCACACTATAGCTGCTCACAATTTGGCTGAACTTTATATGCACGAGTATTTTATATATGTTATTGGGCCGAATCCACGTGGTTCATTGGTGATCTGATGACATGTAGTTGTCTTTTAATTGTCTTAAATGTCTCCAAGTGGTCTGATTGTACCCATTTGTTTTGATTTGATCTACATCTTGTTTTTGATTTTCAGAAAAGGGGAATCTAAAAGAGGAAAATCAGGTTCATTCGTTTTCTAGTGCTTGTATGCCAAAAGTTACTTGTTTGGTGATTATTGTTTCATATGTTTTAAATATTGTTGCCTTTTGGTTGATTCTAAATTGAAAAGAAAATTATAAGATCATGGCTAAAACTGGTTTATTTTTATTTTTTGCAGTAAATTTGTTTTCTTAAAGCAGTTAGAAAAAGTACATGGAGGTGGTAAGTGTTACATTTTATTGTGAGGCCGAAGCCATATGTTGTTGTATTGTAGTTTCTTTGTATCTTTATGGATTACATGTAGTATTTACTAAAGTAAGTCACCGTACTTCTACTACGTAGTTAACATGTTACGCTATTAGTCAGTCAATTTTTGGTTAACAATGGGATTGTGGTTTTTCCCTCTTATGCAATGAACACCCAAAACATATGGTGTACGTTGCATGTGATTGTAGATGTTCAAATGGCCTGAAAGCCTAAGATTGACATGGGATTTGGTCCAAGAAAACCCGGGCAAAGAGGAAGAGTCAGTTCACCGGACAGTTTGGACATGTGCAAGTACCATTTGACCGGTTACCATATGTATATGGTACCACCTTCATTAATAAACACTATAAACGTACTCGTGCAATGCAGTGTAATACATCTCGATTTTAATGTTCGTTTTATTTTTTTGTCTCTGTCAACATAAAAAACGGTTTTGTATGCTTTTAAGAAAATGATAATGTTTTATTTTTGAATAAAATTTTTGAAGATCCCATAAAATTTTGAAAAAAATTATATCGATATTAAAATCAAATTAACTATTTAAAAGTTCTCATTTTGTGTAGTTTCTTTAATTCAAATTTTCATTATAATTTAATTTAAGTTTAATAACGAAGTAGTTTATTTCTACTTTAATAATATACTTTTTATAAAGATAATTAATAAGTATTATGTTTATCTGCAGTTAGTTACACGAATTTAAAAATGAAGCTTTAATAAGTTATAGTTACACACAATTTACTTGTAACTTTGAATTTTAAGTAGAATGCATTAATAAACAATACTTTATACATTAAAAATGATTTTTAAAAGTTTTTATCAAATGCTTTATAATATAATATAGATTTTTGATTTGTCTGTTAGGTTGTAATTGGGTTTGTTGCAAGTCTTTTAGTTACATGCAATACAAAAGGATCAACTTAATGGAAAAATAAAAAAACAAATCATAAAAGGTAAAATAGTTATTTCTTATTGGACTGTTTATTCGACATTATGAATAAAACAAGCTGGCTTAATTTATAAAAATAACTTAAATCAAATAATATTTGTCTCGATGACATAAATGATCATTTTATTCTTTATTGTTTGTTTTTTTCTAAGAACTTATATTATATAGTTTATAATCATTCATGTTTTTTTGTCTATTTATGAGCATTCACGTAATTCTTTCTATTAATCTTATTGCCTTGGATTAATATTGTCCAACACATTGTTCACGAGGATCACAATATATCTATATATAACATTCGTTTTTCTTGATCATTTATCAAACAACTGTCGTGTAAACATGTAAGGTGTTTTTCTTTTGATATTTGTATTTTCAAGATTTATCTGAAACCATTTAATTTTTGTAACTTAACTCGGTTCCACTTTAAAATTCACACAATAAACGAGTTAAACCATCTTTATTTTTTTTAACCTGGATATCTAACCCGTTTTGCGAGCCGACTAATCTCAGGGTAACCACCTGCTTTGCAAGTAGCCCGGAGTCACCACATTTGAACCTCTGTGACCATAAGGGGATTTTTGTTCCTTCTTGAATTTGAACCTGAGACCTCCTGACACTTTTGACCTTTGGAGCCAAACTCAAATCAATCAGACACCATCCTTATGGTTGGATCTTCATTTTAATCAAGTGGTGGAAAAACCCATAATATTAAATATATACAAAGAAAGATCCAACGCTTATGGATATTTAGATGATGTTTGTTTTTTAAGAGGTGTTGAAGTCTGAAATCTGAGTTTACTTCTGATTTATAAAAGGTGGTGCTGAAGTCTGAAATTTAGATCAGTAAGACTGTTTGTTTTATGTTTGAAGTCTGAAATCTGAATTAGTTAAACTAATGTAAAAATACAAAAGATAAATAGTTTTTGCAAACAAAACTTTTCCAACTCCCAAAATATGAACCATTTGATAAAATGTGGATTAGAATTAAGATGTATTAAGGTATACCTTTATCACTTAAATTTTCAGAGGATATTTAACGTTTTTAAGCTCTTATTTAAAAACAAACAAACATTCTTAATATCTAAACGTCTAAATGAATCTGACTTCAGAGGTATTAAGAAGAAATTTAAAAAAAAAAAAAGCTTTTTTTTTATTGTATGGATGCTCTAATATCAATATATACAATCAATCAATCGAAAGCAAGAAACTTTTATTTTTAAAATATATAATATTTATATATGACAAATTAAATTTACATACACTTTTAATCTTTAATGAAACTTGATCTCTAGAAAAATCGGTTTACCTGCTAATGGCCTTTCGGAAAGTAAATAACTTATTATTACCAAGAGACAACGAATATACTAAAGACGGACTTAGAATTTTTTTCCTTCAAATTGTGGCACCATTTGACTATAAAAACAAAGATATGGATAAATTTTACAAAATAATCTTTAGTTTACTGGTTAGTTTTTTGCTTTTCGTATGTGAAGTCTCGTGTTCAAGTTTTTTTTTAATTATAAATCATAGTAAACCTGAAATTAAAAGCAAAAAACTAAGAAAAACGGCACAAATGAGATTCGAACTCCGGTATTGGGTGGAAGAAAAGCCATGTAAACTAACTCTACCTAAGAAAACTTGTGTTATCATTGTAGTTTCAAGATATATATGGTTGCACAAAACGGAATGATATGATAGCACATTTCACGACCCTATAATTTCTTATACTACGACGAAGAAATGAAGCGGTGACCTGTGTCATCGTATCTATTAAAGTGGGTCCGCCACTGAAGATGCTACTAACAACCCACCATTGACTTTTGCCAAAATCAAACATAGAAAAAAAAACCGTTGGGTTATGATGAATCATAATCTTTCTTGAGCTGAAACAAGGATAGATTGGTATATATTCGATGTGTGATTGAACTGTTAATCCTTAACGAAAATTGATATTTAGGATCAAGAAAAGAAGATTTTGTTGTTTTTTATGTTTGGTGTTGGGTGGGATCAAAGAACAAGGAGGAATCGTCTTCAGTAGTTAAATAACCAAAATATCCTATGAATGTTACTGATGATTAATACAAAAATAATTAAAGTATTATCCCGCTTGTAGATCGAGCATAACAAAGAAATGAGCCTCAAAACAAAACTATACCAGTCGTGTGGAACACAAATCCCAGACACGATGTTTAATCAATAAGAGATATGAATTAAGATAAAATAAAAGAGGACGATTGATTTTAAAACGAATACGTTTTTTAGTTTTCATGTAAACCATAACCAAACATTTCTATATGATTTAATGGCCATTAAACCTTTTAAATCAATGCCAAATGTTTTCTTAGGGCTGTTTGTTTGGCTCTTAATGGTGACATTAAGAGCCAACCTCTTAATCGGTAAAAGGTCAAGAGTGTTTGGCAAAAAAAAAACAAGCTCTTAATGGTTACATTAACCTCTTAACCATTTTGCACCTAGAGTTTCACTAAACCATTCAGATGTTCATTTTTCCAACTCTTCCCTTCGTTCTTCATATCGCATCCCCCCTCCATCACCGTCTTCCCCCCCTCCATTGTCGGTTCCACTCGTCGGTCTTCCATTGTCGGTTATCAGAAAAAATGAGATCCATCTGCGACCTCCGACGAATGTACGGACCAGGAACTCCGGCGTTTAACACCCCTTTCATAACCCCACGATTCGATGTGTTCAATGAAGAAAATCTCGCCGCTGCAGTTCTAGCAACTACAACATCTCGAAACTTCCTCCATCTCCATAACCCAGATATAAATTGAATCAATAAACGGTTTCAACAACTGGGATCTTTGTATAGTAGCAGACGCAAGTGCTATATAACTTGAGAATCATCTATCTGATCCATAAATTTATCCAAATTAGGATTATATGCGTGCGTTTCATACATGAAATCCGGAAATCGAGGCAGAAAAAAGGGATGAATTAAGGAATTAGACAAGAGAGGTGAGCATTCGTGGGTGGAAAGCAAAAGAATCGTGAAGATGGGAACCAATAGGAATTGCTCTCTACTCCTATTGCTCTGTTTCTATTTCCCTTTTTTGAAATCGAGTGAGTGAAACCTTAATTTCTTTTTTGGCATCTGTTAGTTCAATACAAAAACATGACCAAAGCATACAGAGGGTTAAAATGGTAATTTGTTGTCATTAAGAGAACATTTACCAAACAACCATATTTCATTTAGCACTTAACCATTCTGACCCTCTTAACCATTATGATCACTTAACCATTCTGCACAAAACCATTCAGCAACTGCCAAACAGCCCCTTAATGAATAAAAAAAAAAGAACAAATAAATATTACCTTTATATGGATTTATTAATTAACTAAAGTTGAAGTTAAAATAATCAAGTAAAATCTCTTGGGATTTAGTGGTTGTTTATCAGTTGTTGAATGGTTTGGTGTAGAATGATTAAGAGACTCTCATGATATATTAGAAAATGAAATATAATTATTTGGTAATTGTTTGTGATAAAATTAGGGATCTTTATGATTAAGGAAGACCCATGATACAAAATCATTTAGAGATTTTAGAAGCATTAAGAGGCAGTTTTTTTTTTTTTTGTCAAATAAGATTCATCTCTTAACGATTCAGATATTGCCAATTAATGAAACTATTAAGAGGTAAACATATAATCCCTTAATTAGACCAATAATTACTTTTTATATTTTAAGATTTCTTTTATTATATACTGATGAGTAAACTGCAAACTTGGTCCCTGCAGTTTATAAAAAATAACACTTTTTACAATTTCAAAATTAAAAGATGGTAATCGTGGTTTGCAAAAACGTTCGGATTTGATCTCTTCTTCTCACGGTTGTTAAGAAACTCCATTGAACGAAGGGTATTTCGTCCTTTATTTCTTTTACCTAATCAAAATCAATTATATCATATGGTTTTTCATTGAGTAAAAGACAAAAGAAATCAATAAAAGAACGGGAATGCCTTTCATAACAAATATTAGAGAAATTGATTAAATTTGGATGTTTTTACAAACTACGATGATCATTTTATAATTTCGAAACTATAAAGTCTAAAAATGTTAGTTTTGAAAAACCACGGGGACCAAATATGTAGTTTACTCTATACTAATTAGTTTAAAGAAATGACCTGTGGTTAATATAAAGTATAAAAGGGCAAATAGCAGGGTTTGGAAGGGCAGTTTTTGATAACAAGAGAAGCAAAGAGAAGAGAAAGAGAAGAGGAAAGGGGAGGGGAATTTGGAGGGAGAAAAGAGCTTTTTGACTCTCCTTCTCTCTCATATCATCCATCATCTCATGCTTCATCCATGGCCGACTCCATTCAAACAACAATTCTTTAATTAATTACACATTCATTCATTCAAACAATTTTTTGCTTTAATTTTCACACCCCTCAATTCCATTCATCTCCCCAAACGAATGGTTATTTCGTCGCAAAAGGTATCTTCATTATCATGCATTGCTTCTCTTGTATACATTTGATAATTTTACACCTTCTGGAATCATCTTTTCGTGATTGAATCGTATGTTGGGTTTCCTGATTAAATTTATGGGGGACTTGGAATGTGGGTTACGTTTTTCATTTTGTTTATAATAATCAATTTCTAGAATGTTCATTTCTTTGAATCCATGGAAATTATGGATTATACCTGATCTGCATTCTAATTTCTTCCATTTTTTTCAATCAGAATTCTTCTGAACACAAAGGATCCACACAATTTGAAGATTTGATCCTTTTGAATCATGGGAAATTGCTGTGTTACCTCCGGTAGTTCTGCTCAGAGGAATGAGAAGAAGAAGAGGAGAAGGAGAAAAAATCAGAAACCGAATCCATTCTCACTTGATTATCAAACCATATCTGTACCTAGCCATGATGAGATCAATTTCTTCGTATTAAAAGATCCAACAGGTCATGATATTAATCAGCATTACAATCTTGGTCGAGAGCTGGGAAGGGGAGAATTTGGGGTAACATATTTGTGTACGGATTTGGATACTGGCGAACGATTAGCCTGCAAATCGATATCGAAAAAGAAGCTTCGGACTGCAGTGGATGTCGATGATGTGAGGAGGGAAGTCGAGATCATGAGGCATTTTCCAAAACACCCGAATATCGTGACCTTAAGAGACACTTATGAGGATGCTGATGCTGTGCATATCATGATGGAATTGTGTGAAGGCGGAGAATTGTTTGATCGGATTGTTGCAAGGGGACGATATACAGAACGAGCTGCAGCCGCGATCATGAGGACCATTGTGGAAATCGTTCAGGTCTCGTATTCAACGGATTTCGTTTCTACGATCATATGTGTTCATTCGGAGCTATTTAGCTGATTGACGTTCTCAAAAACTGAATTTAAGAATCTAACCCTCTAGTGTATTTCTAAGTTCTTTCAGGAGCATATTGTTTTAAACCATGGGGAACAAGATTAGATGAAGATGGGTGTTTGAGATTACTTATAAAAATAACTTATTGACCTATTTCGGTGCGGAACCGGTAACAAGCACTTTTCAGTGTTTGGATAAACAGCTTATACCGGTGCCAAACTGGTAATAAGAAGTTTTTGAAAAAGTTTCATTTTGAAAAAGTTTCATTCTAACTTATAATAAGTTGAAAAAGACTTTTATAGAAAAACATAAGTTGTTTTAAATAAGAAGTTAAATCATTCGAGCTAAAATCATTTAAGATCGTTTATTCAAAGACGAAAAGACTTGAAAAAGCTTGTCGAGAAGGTCATTGAGCGAAATGGCCTGTGTTCATTTCCTCCTTCAATTGTTTCAAGAATTTGGCAAAATAATCTTGTTTCTGGATGGTTTTCAAGTTGAAATTTTGCATAGATTTTGTGTTTCTTTTCGTTGATATTGGGTTCCTATTGTTTACAGATGTGTCACAGTCACGGAGTTATGCATCGTGACCTCAAACCGGAGAATTTTCTTTTCGGAAACAAGAAGGAAACAGCTCCTCTAAAGGCCATTGATTTTGGGCTGTCAGTTTTCTTTAAACCAGGTTTATTGATTTGAACCTTTTCTTTTGGTGTAGTTGGATTCATCTAGTTTTCGAATTCGCTTATAGATTGTATGTTATCTACCGAAACCACCTCTCTGCCGTACATTTTAGCCCTTTTGTTTTATTGTGCGTTATGTAGGGGATGTCTTTAACGAAATCGTGGGAAGTCCTTATTATATGGCTCCGGAAGTTCTAAAACGTAGTTATGGCCCTGAGGTTGATGTCTGGAGTGCCGGAGTTATCTTATACATTCTGCTTTGCGGTGTCCCGCCTTTTTGGGCAGGTGCGCTTTTCTATTTCAGTCGTTACTGTTGGAGTTCCACGTCAGCTAGACACAGACCAGCAAACCTGTATATATGTAGATTCAAAAGTTTTCCTAACAGTTACCAAACACACATGTTTTCAAATGAAAACAACATGCATGTTGCATGGTATTGATTTCCTTACGAGTAATTCACAACCACCTCGTATGTTGTCTACAGAAACCGAACAAGGAGTAGCCGAAGCAATTATTCGCTCGGTAATTAATTTTAAGAGAGACCCGTGGCCTAAAATCTCTGATAACGCGAAGGATCTTGTGAAGAAAATGCTTGAACCAGATCCAAAGCGCCGGCTTACAGCTCAGCAAGTTCTTGGTAATTTTACGTTATATAGGTACTGTTATGTTTGAAAACACGGTTACTTCTATTACGGGCTGGCTAATTATTTACTTCCGTATTGCAACCGCAGAACATCCGTGGTTATTGAATTCAAAGAAGGCTCCAAATGTTCCATTGGGTGAGGTTGTGAAGTCTAGGTTGAAACAGTTCTCGGTCATGTACAAGCTCAAGAAAAGAGCTTTGCGGGTATGATCCGTTTATTAACTTTGCAAATTTTAAGCTCTCTGGTGAGCGATTGACTGCAATTATGCACAGGTGGTGGCAGAGCATTTGTCACTGGAGGAAATGGCTGGAATGAAGGAGGAATTCCGTGTGATAGATACGGGGAACAAAGGCAGGGTGAATCTTGAAGAACTCCGAATTGGTTTACCGAAACTTGGTCATCAAATAAATGACGCGGATCTTCAAACATTGATGGAATCTGTAAGTACCATCGATCATATAAGGAATGATCAAACGAGATTTTCTATTGAACGGCTTCATAGAATTGGGATCGTGTAGGAAATTAAAGTTTGTGAGAAGTCGTAGGAAACATTTGTCAGTGGGTGTTCGCTTATGCGAACATCCTAACACACGTTAACATGGACATTAACACAAGTTAAAATACATAAAAAACATACCATTGAAACCTATATATATACATTAGTGAAATCTTAACGTATGTTAACATGTTAACTTATGTGAACCTCCGCTTAAGGCGCTAACAAAGTGTTTCGTACTTTCTCACGAAATTTTGATTTACTACTGGAACCCAACCCGGACTTCATAATGGTCAAGAACCGGTCCATCTTCAACTACTTGTAATTAAACATCATGGAGGTCAAGAAAAACATCTTCTTTCCGGTAACGCACTTTTTGTTACCATTGAAACCTATATATACATACATATACATATATAGAAGGAGTTTCAAATACGACCCATGTCATTCATGCAAACCAATCAATTGAGATATTTATAAAAGGGATGAGAGTTCATTTATTATGATTTGAATATCTATGGAAGATGATTAGAGTTCATTAATTATGATCAACGCCTTATATTAAGAAAGAATTGAGATATTTATGAAACCAAATATTCATTAGACTAGATTGATGGTTGAAATTGGTTTGTATGAATGACATGGTTTGTATTTGAAACGCGTTCTACACGCACACACATATATATGGGTGTAATAAAATAGTAACCCCATATATTGTGATAACCGTGAGAACTTTTAGTTTAAGGTATCGTCTCACATGATCCTTTTCCATCCAAGGCTAGTATTTAATGTATTGCTTATCATATATTTGTTTCACAATATGTTTGTTTCATATGTATTTGGTTCATAATGTAAAACGTTTTTACAAGTACTTTTTGTTTCACAAACACGCCACAAAGTTTCACATTGTGAAATAGATACAAAACAAATACATGTTAATCAGTACCCTAAATTATAGCCTTGGAAGGAAAAATATCATATCAAATAGCACATCAGGATTTTCATAATTTTATGGGTTCTTAAATGATTAGCCCCTTATATATGTAGGAAACTCGCGCTCTTTTAGAGGGAGATTCAAAATAGATTAAAATTGGAATGATGGTTTTGTAGGCGGATGTCGATAGAGATGGGACCCTGAACCTTGGGGAGTTTGTTGCGATCATTTTGCACCTTAAGAGACTGGCAAACGATGAGCACCTACACAAAGCCTTTAACTTCTTTGATAAAGACCATAATGGTTATATTGAGGTCGAAGAGCTTCGCCAGGCGTTAAGTGAGGAAGGCGATGAAACCAATGACGATGCAATTAACGTCATTATGAATGATATCGACACAGATAAGGTCCCTTTTTCATAGTTTCCATATCGATCAAATGCATTCATCATCTTTCTTTTGAAGCATCTGATATTTATATACAACAAAACTCACACACACTCCTCAGTTTTGCCCAAAGGGCCCTACCAGTAACTCACGTGCTGCTGGGCCATTGACCCTTTGAACATTTTCATTTCCCCCCTTGTTTAACGACCTATGTTCGGATTTTGTCAGGATGGGAAGATCAGTTACGAGGAATTTTCTGCAATGATGAGGACTGGTACAGATTGGAGAAAAGCTTCGAGGCAATATTCCCGAGAACGTTTCAACAGTCTTAGTTTGAAGTTGATGAAGGATGGTTCGTTAGAGTTAGCCAGCGAGGGCCGTTGAACGACTTGAAATCTTTATAATCACACAAAGTGAGATGTTTAAACGGAATGAAAGAATCAGATGTGGAGTATTTTCCATTTCTGTACAGATTGGGGGAGGGGTAACAGCTCTATCTGCATAGTTATGGCAAAGCCATCTGTTGGATGGATAAGAGAGCAAATGGATGAGATGGAGTTGTAACCATGGTCATTGCTGTTGGTGCAGCTGTCTTTTTGAGAGTTTCCCATTGTTGACGTGCTTGAAGCAATTGTAAATCTTTTAATGTTTTGTAAAGATGCGCATCTCCTTACCTTACCTGTTAAGATAATGATGTCATGTCATAATGACGAATATTTGTATGTTTATGCTTATAAATAATTGCCTTTCTCTTCTCTTCTCTTCTCTTCCCTCAAAATTTGCTTTTATTATCAAAAAGTTTAATTTTAGCGACTGCTCTCACAATACGTTGCATTTTCATTAAGGGATTCGTGCCATTTTAGTTGATACCAATTTAATTGGTTGGTAGTATCGTACCAACCATTTAACTTGGTTGGCATGTGGTATTAGAAGTTGTGTACCACGGTAGTAATACATATCGTACTAACTTTTTTTTAATTAAAAGTTTATTAATAATACAACATATTTTGATTTTTAAATTCTTAATTAAAACTTGATTGAATTCATTCACCTAATACCAACTTTAGTAAATCGTTCACACCTCCACGGTCCATCACCGCTCCTCAATTTAGTTAAAACCAGGTATATTTAGTTGGTACATCGTATAAAATGTTATATACCAATTATAATTGGTTGATGCACAATATATGATAAAAAAATGGTACCATACCATGTTCAACTCTAATTTCTATACAATCTCAAATGTAAACCAGATAGCTATACGATTAAGATATCACATCTAAGGTACCAAAATAAAGATTTTTGGAACACCGTTTGCGAGATCAAAGATTATTACGATAAATATAACAAAAACAATTTTCAGTCTACATGAAGCTACAAAACATTATACTTTTTGAGAGGAAGGATTCCGTTCAACCGAGACCAACTTTTCGTTACAATCAAGTATGGAAAGTTCGGTGGTAACGTACATTCAAAAAGCTATATATTTGGTGCAATCACTTGTACCCTATGCAAAAAGAGTTGTACCTTGCGGTTGATCGTCGGATTCCCACTTTGCCAATCTGAAAAAACTTACAAGAAACCTTAGAAAAGAAAGGAATTCCCCTCTTGGTAATGTATTAAAAGCAGATATGGTTTCTGTTGTAAAGATCAAACAAGTAAATCTTTATATGCAGTCAATCCTTGGCTCTCAGAATACTGCTTCAGTTTGAACAGTGACCGGCTTTCCAACTGCCGGATTCGTTCTTTTGACACCCCCAAAATGATACCGATATCGGCTAGCGATTTCCGGACCTCACCTCCGATTCCGTATCTCAATCGGATTACTTTTCGTTCTTTAGGACTGAGAATGCCGAGGAGGTTGGAGATATGGTTTCTCATAAGTTGCTTTGATGCACTTGTATCTGGGCTATCAATAGTAGTGTCTGCAGTGATTTCCTGAAAAAATATGAATGCAATCATATAAGAATTCTAGATGTTTCAAATATAATCAGTCAAAATGCATTGCTTCTGTTTTTTCGTCATCTGCGTTAACTGAGAAAGTGTTTGGGTAAGTGCCAACTCAAAATGGTTGTTTACCAAGTGCCTGAGTAAGCGCTGACTGAAGCACCGATTGCATCAAAAGCAACCCCTTCCTTACTGGGTTATCATCTTGGTCAACATATTTATGGCTTAAAGTGTGCTGGTAAGCACCTCATACCCAGTAAGAGGCGCTTGGTAGGTAGTAAACATCCCCTAAGGGGCGGTCTACGAACACAAATTGAGTAACTGCTAACCGGATAAGAGTGTGGTTTGGGTAAGAGGTTCAGTTAAGCTCCGACAGAGTAAGAGAGTCTTTCCTTCCTGACTGAGTCTAACATCTCCATTTGTAAGTTAAGAGTGTATGGTGAACAACCTCACCCCTTATCGAGTAAGGGGCTGTTTGGTTGGTTTTCCAATAAGTCCTGTATGGTTAAAGCTGTCTATGAATTAATCTGTCTGTATAAACTGAGGTCTTTTCATAGGTGATGAGCATTTTTCAATTAGGAAGGACATTTTGGAAAAAACTCAGCCTTCTGCAAAAAGTCCCCCCTATAAGCTTACTGAAATAAGCCACTTTCTATATCATTAAGCCACCACCAAACAGTCATGTATAGCTGACCGAATAAGCTATGAGTCCCATAAAACTCATTAAGCTGCTAACAAACAGACCCTAAGCGCCTCTTACCCAGTAAGAGGTGGTCAACACTAAACAGCCCCTAAGCCCTTTTTCAAAGCTAGAAAGCATGTTTGGACATTTCAGCCGAAGTAGTTCCTAAAAGGAGAGTTGGAGCTGCATGAATTCTTTCGCTCAATTATTCATGCCTATTCAGAGCTCAAAATCAGGCTCAAAGGTAAACACGAAGCAAGATGGAGAGTTGGTGAGGACCTCATATGTAGTACTATCATCGGGCCAGATAGGCTGTTGCAACGAGAGCGTTATTTTTTGTACAGAACGCAACTTTTGCACCTTCTCAACGGGCATTCCAGCTTGGGCTGCAATTTGCTTCTGTGTAGGCTCATGATTACCTTCACGGATGCATATTCGCTTAGCTTCACTAACCTTATACAGGAGATTATATATCCCTTCCTGCACGTTAAAGTGATTAAGAATGCTTAAGCCCGTTAAAACAAAACGGAATAAAATAGACAAAAAAATGATGGCATACTGGCAAACGAATGAGCTTGGAATTTTGAAATATAGCTCGTCTAATGGACTGTCTTATCCACCAATAAGCATAAGTAGCAAAACGGCAACCAGCTTGCGGCTTAAATTTTAGGACGCTCCGCATGAGGCCCATACTCCCTTCCTGCAAGTGGACAGCCGATGGGTAAAGAGATTAATATAATTTAGTTGATTGAAGCACTAATTGCACGAAAAAAAGGAGTGATTAAGTTCACCTGCATTAGGTCCTGAAGGTCGAGTCCACGTCCCCTATACTGCTTTGCTATATAAACAACCATACGTAAATTGGCACATATCAACTTTTCACGGCTACTGGTACCACGGTGAAGTTGAGACTTCAATTCATGGCAACTAAGACTAGTGGCTTCAGCCCATTCGACTAATGTTGGTTCACGATGAAACTGATCACGGAATCTGCTTCGCGCTTCTTCTAATTGCATTCCAGCCTGAAATAGTACGTGATGCTTGGTTAGTTCTGTTTGTAACCAAACCAAACCAAACAGACCCAGTAAATTCCAATTAAAAGTAGGGTCTGGGGGTGGGATATATGCAGAACCGACCTCTACCCCAAAAGAGTAGAGTGGTTAGTCTTGTTTGTAATATAACTAAATCAATTAATCCAACGTGTTCGGATAACTAACAAACCTTTATATGGGCAATCAATTCGAGTTCTTCTTTTGAACTCAAAAGTTCTCTTGTTACTGGACGTGCCAAGAACATTCGAAGAGGATCATGTAGATTAGAATCTCTATATGTTGTTTTTTTCTCTGGCTCTGGTTTCGTAGAAGTGCTAGTCTCGCGAACAATAACATTCGACTTTGTCCCCTTTCTCCTCTTCGATTGCCTCTCTAGGAGGCGTGTTGACTTAACGAATTTTACCTTCCCCGTTTGAAGTACACTTGAATTCGTAGATCCTAAGCTGAAGAAACCGCACATCAAACTATTGTTGATATGTTTACCCAGAGAACCAACTATTTCATGTATTATTCATGGTGAATAACACAAAATATTCATAAATATTTTCATCATGAAAATCATGCATTTTCTTGATGAATATCTGATATTCATCATGAATAATACACGAAATAGCTGGTCCCAGGTTCTCAAACTATTTACGTTTCTCATTCGAACATACCCCGACAATGATAATGCATATAAACTGAGAAGAAAAAAAACCCTGACCTTGAAGTGATGGATTTATCAAGATCAACTCCAAATGGTTCACCATCATCGGCTAATGAAGCTGCTTCTTTTGAAGCTGATAGAGCTTTCTTAGCAAGGTCAAGTACATGTTCCATTTCAACATCCATAAGCTTTGTTGTCCCATTTGGAGCAGGCTGCATAGTCAAAGAGGAGGGTGTTTTTTCTCTTGTATGCGTGGAAGGTAACCTGTGAAAAAAGCACAACACCAGCAATACATGAGGTAAAACGCAAGAAACACGGGAATATTAACTTCAAATCTTTTAATTTTTCTTTAAAATGTTATAATGGATATATTAGATTGAGGGGTAAAATAGTTCGATTAGTCTTACAAATACCATAAAGCAGGCCACTGTAGCAATTGGCATTGGAATTCTTTAAGGTATTGATCAGAACTTATAGCATCCACTTCATGATCAGCTCCTTTCTGCTCGCCGTCCACTGTTGCCTATCAACAGCGAAAATGTACCAAAAGTTACTCAATGGTACAAAAAATAGCTTAATGTTAACTGCGGAGTTCTGATAGGATCCCGTGCATTAGTGCTGATATAGCTTACTGTTGTAGTAACATAAAGGGAATAATACATCCATATGTAATGAAGTCTGCCTTAGTTCCTATTTAATGTAACAGACAATTCTTTTCTTGATCAATGTAACAAAGTTTCAAATTTTCTGATTATTTACCATTTTGACAAGTAACCTGTTGATCGTGTAACATTTGATGGTGTGGATATAAACTTTATCGACCCTTTCACTGTAGCCCTTTCATAAATGGGTATCCATGTCATCAAATGTTACAAGATCAGTAAGTTATTGGTCAAAATGGGTATAAAATAGAAAATCTTGAAACTTTGGTATATCAATTAGAAAACAAAAATCTCCGTTACACTAAATAAGAACTAAACCAACCTTTCTTGCATTCTGCCCCAACATAAACAATAGACAATAATTAACTTTTCACTACCACATCTTCCGTCCATCATCCATCATAGCAGAGAAATACCACCAGATATCACCATTTTTTGCTTGAAATTTACGAGTCTCACCTGGGATGTTTTGTCGTCTTTTATTGTTTGCAACAACGGCTTACTTTCACGGCGTTGTTCTTGAATAAGCACGGAAGTAGGGAAATGTTGAGCTAAAGAAGTTGCTAACATAGAAGAATGTGCAGGAGCTGCAGGCTCATATAACTTCAAAGCTGCAATAGCAGAGTGATGCCATCAATAAGTTGACCTTGATACGAACAATTATAACACTATTTTCAAACCGATAAACAAAAATAATAAGTCACCTCAACCATATGAAGTTATTCACAAGAATAATCCAACTCTGATGCAGGATCAGCCCAGGGAAATTCAAATCTTACATCCATAAAAAAATTTAAAAATAAATACATCAACCCGACCCTTCTTCTAAAAGGAACACCATGAAAGAAGAAAAGCAAAGCATCATATAACACCTTTAGGGTTCCAACTCAAACCAATTGGCAACCTTCCTCTGTCTCGATATCCTAGCATGAGTTCAATCAATGTTTAATTAGTCATCCTAGTTCTAGTATCTTGCCTACAATCAACCAATAAAAATGTAGCTAACGTGAAAACTGAATGCAAAACCCAAAATCACTCCCTCTATCCCGTATCGAAATAAGTTTCCACTTCAAGATTTGCTTCAAAATAATTAGGCTAAAAGATTGTTTCACTTTATAAACAAGTTTCACATCATGTTTTTAAATACTCAATCTCTCCTTTTATATGTTACAGAAAAGAGAGGAAGTCTAGCGCAGGTTCTAAAAGGAAGATGCTTTGGGGCATTCATAGTATATGATCAACTCTTCAGACATTCAACTTTTTACTTATTAAATATAAACCCATTGGGTTGTTAAATCAAAATTCAGATATTTAGTGGCCGTTTACCAAATGCTTACCGGGTAAGCGAGTAGTAAGAAAGATGAATTAAGATATTTGCAGAGGATACAGTCACAGTGATTTGGAGTAGTTAAAGATTTCCACAAGTATTTAGTTTTAGGCAAAAGACAATTTTCTTCCTCATTTTGGAGTTTGCAACAGAGGAGGCATGGACAAGATTCGTTTGTAATCAACTAATCACATTACTTCCAAATCCATGAAATGAAATTTAGGCCTAAAACTAGTAACTAAATTCATTGATCCATGTGATGTGCAGCCCTATTTCCAAAAAATGGATTCTGTGCTTCTAAATTCTGGGTAAACAAACCGGTCGCCAAAGGTCTAACCAATAGATAATTGCAATCTCTGAACCGAGTTCAAGACTCAAAAACAAGATGTGTGCATTTTCTTCGTTTATTCTTGCCCTCTATAAAAGGGAAAAAACACCGTGGGGTAACAAATATGAAAAAGACAATCACCACAATTTCCAAATCTAAACAAGCAAAACATCAAACACATGGTGTACCAAAATAATTGGTCATACTTCCTTATTACCAGTACAGCAAACAATCAAGAATTAAAATTTAACGCACGTACGAGTATACCCAATCGCTTGTCCACTCAAAAATGAAGAATTCAAACACAAAACAGTCGCACATAAAGAAGAGTGAAGTTAAAGTACAGAAAAAGGGATAAATTTTGGATTAGATTATGACCTGAAGGAGGAGGAGGAGAAAATTGCTTGAGTTGGGTTCTTGGTGGCAAAGACAAGGATGACGAAAGCATTTTGCTTGCTGCTGCCTCCATCAATCTGCATCAATGTATCTCTGGTTTTCCAAACTTCAGACAGGTGATGGTGATGAAGACAAAGAATCAAAGAGAGAAATGTTGCAGGAGAGAGGAAGGGGTTTTCTCTGGCTCAGAGGCCATAAGAGAAGGGGTTTATCTTTCTGAAAGGATAACGGTGTTTTTCCAGTCTACATGGCTTCACCATTATACCCCCTTGGTCTTTTGGTTTATTGCAAGATCTACCCTCTAAAACAATTCTTTAAACTTGGAGCGTGGTTTTTTAAAACTTTCTTCTAATTGGTCCATAAATTCGTTTATGTTTTTAACGAAGGGGTAAATGGTTGGGTTTTCATGTTTTGAGTGATTAAGTCTTTAATTTTGAATAAATAAATCTTTACACCATCTGAAACCAAACGTATTGTAATCGATCACTCTGACTTATAAAACCAGTAAAACGAAAGAAATATTTCATTTTTATTAGGCATTTCGAAACATAACTTATAAATAGATGTATACAAAACTTGTTTTGATCCCCTTTTTTTACAAAATATACCAAAATATGTGTGCATTCCATTGAAAAAAGAATATACCAAAAGTTGTGTCTTTTGCAGTTACAAAGTAATTTATGTTATATATAAAAAACCTAATATATCTGAAGATCCACTTCCATCTTGGTCATATACAACGTTTCTAAGTTTCTTTTTGAGTATTCTGTCACACCCCTTGATCCACTTGAGAGAAATATGGCATCTTGTTCCACTCACAAGATAACTGATATAACTTACTCAACGTAAGTAGTATAACATCTCACTTAATGCCTTAATTGGTAAATACAACTGCATGCTCCAATAGCCCTCAAGTCTACTAGCACAACGTACGTAATGCGATTCATACCACAAAAATAAGAATTTAAATAAGCTGCTAGCATATAACTATAGCTAGACTTGTCCTTTGTCCTAATCCGGTTCGAAATTCTTGTTTCCGATATGCATGATATGAGTCAGCTAAATAGTCTGGTGAGTCCAGAATCCAACAACTATATTTACCATGACATAACGTAGGATAATAAATCTTCTCACATTAACATAGGGTTAGAAACCTTCTCATATTAAGACATTATACATTTAAGTACTACATCCCACAATCAATACATTTGTGTACTCGCATAATAAACTCACAGAATGACTCATGCAATATAATATTGAATCTCGTTGCTCAATGTTGACTCGACAAAGTTGGTTCTCGCTTAAAGGGTTTACATCCATTTGGTATTGTCGTCCCTGGCACACACCATCATTGAAATCATAGTTCTCGCCCACACAATGAAACATTATCAAACTCTGTAGTTTGTATAATGCACTAAAATGGAAAACGCTCACACTCTACAACACATAACATTTATGCATGTAAGTAAGAGTATGCGAAGCTCACTTAATTGTCGTAGGCTTACACGTCACATGTTCGCTTCCATTCCTACACACTCTAATTACTTCCACTACATTCGTAACACTTGTGCTCAGTTTCTGCTTAACATATTGAACCAATCTTTTTGTCGTTCCAGACACGCCCATTTATCAGCGTGTGTATGTGTGTGTATATTATTTATTACTTTGCCAAAGTAACCCAACGTATTCAAAATGGATACCTTTTATTTTTTACTTTAACTCCACACATTAATGAATATACCGGCTATAAACGTATATGAGCTAAAGGAGAATGGACGCAAACATGTATAAATTAAACAACATAAGATTTGTACATTTTCTCTGGTTGGTCAGATCTTTGTCGTTTGCCAAGTTTGACAGTGTTTTTATTTATTTATTTATTATTATTTTAGTTAATTTAGACCTCTTTAAAATATGTTGAGAGCTAGAGCGTGTTTGGTTCAGGCAGAAGAATAGAAATGAGTCTGAAAATAAAAATGACAGGAAATGAAAAATGAAAATGAGAATGAATTTTCATTTTCTTCGGTTTAACCTGAAATAAAATTTTGGTCTTTAATTAATTACAACAAAACCATCAACAAAAGATTCTATGTTCTTTTGTTGTTAATATCTAATATTTAGAAGACAGATAATTGATGATAAAATAGATTAATGATAGAAATTCATTTGATATGTTACCAAGATAGTCAAAAAGGTAATTCTATTGTTTATTTTGGGATATTTAATAAATTTTAATCAATTTTCTGTAGAAGAAATATAGCAAATAAAATCAATTAGCTGTCAAAACTTTTGTAACCATGGAGGTTCACTTACGATAATTTCATGTCATTCCTAGTCGTCTGATGGGTTAATTGGTGCGTATAAACTGACTCGAAAATCTACGGTTTCAAAAAAAATCAATTATCTTATTTTCAAACAAATTCAGAAGCTAGAAATCATCATAAGGCAATGGAATACACAATTATAAAGACCTTAAAAGACATAAAGATTCATATTGAAATATTTTGTGTAACTACTGAAAATTATGAATATCTGTAAATAATGAATGATAAAATAAAATATTATAAACCAAAATGAATGCAATTAATTTAAAAAGTGTTGTAACGCTCGATTGTTAAAAAAGTAACTTTTATTTATGGAAAATCTAGTAACACTTTTCACATTTATAGTAATTTCATAAAAGGAGTATATATAAAATAAAAATATACATTATATTTTTATTTAGAGTCAACATTCTTGACACACATTTAAACAATATTTTAATGTTTTTATTTTGATATCTTGGTTTGAATTTGTTTCTATAGTGATGATATAATTCAAATGAAAATCACTCTTATTTGTAAAAACCGTATAAATCATCTTTATACGTCGATTTTATTGTTTAATCTTGTGAAATTGTTTCATATAATACTTTTTTGATGAATTTGTTTCATATATGGTTATGAAATTATTTCATATAATATTTAATGAAACTGTTTCATGTATTTCTCTAAAATTAAAATAATGAAGATGATAATATCTATGATTAACGCCCTTTACAATAAAAATGGTTAATCAACCTCTCATAATTACAAAAAAATGAACAAAATAAAAAATTATGATTGATTGAATAAGGTTTTTACGGTTTTTACAAATTAAGTGATTTTTATTTGAACGCTCCCATATATATATATATATATATATATATAAAAGGAAAAACATGAGGTGTATGAGTTATAGAAATTAACATCATTTCAAAAGAAAGACAACACATGATACTTCATGCCCTAACTTTGAAGGGTTGTATGATGAAACACACCTCCTCCTCCTTCACAACCTCAGTATATAACCCCCACCTTACAACCCTCAAGAAACACAAACTCCATCTTCTTCTATTCTCACAAAATGAACCGATCTTCTTCCAACAATACATCCACCGGTGAATCAGGAACTCATCGATGGCCTCCTGCTCTTCCCAATGCTCATCAACCACCACCACCACCTCCTCCGCATATGGGTCGCAATGTCCGCCCTCGTAATATGGCTCGCAGATCACTACCGACCCATGAAGCTCAAAAACGTATCACCAATTTTGGTCCTTATTGGTTACCATCCCCATATATGACACCTGACTTAGTTCCATATCAACTAACCCCCGTGCGTGCTTTAGCACCGGAATATTCTCAAACTGAAACGACAAATCTTGCAGTGCCGAAGCTGTTTGCAGCCCGAATTGTGCAGCTGAAAGAAGAGTTGAGATTGGAAGACGAAGGGGAGGCCGTAAAATGGCTTCTTAAGCAATCTGAACCAGCCATTATCTCCGCCACTGGAACTGGTACGATGCCAATCATGAGATCCTCCTCTGCCGGCCATTCCAACGTTCGTCGTGGTGGACCGTTGGTTATCAGTGCTCCGCTAGCGGGGAATGATTATGATACTGATCATGGTGAATCATCTACTGGGGATAACGAGTGAGAGATGATGATCTTTGTGTTGTTGTTGTTGTGGTGATGGTGGTGGTGTGTCTAGGAAGTGGTAAGCTGGGGTGGCAATAAGAACTTATATTCCTTTTCTTGTTTTTTTTTTTTTTTTACTGTTTTGGGTGGCGATGGAAGGTGGTGTGATAGCTTCTATTATTCGTAATTGAAGTTTTTATTTATTTTTGTTCAGGCAATTCTCGTCAATGCTTATATGTGTTATTTCAAGTGTTAATTTGATGCTTTCTTAATTATTTATAATTAACCAAGTATAGAACATGGGCTAATTCGATCATATATATACATTTTTTTTGTATATTCAAGATTCTAAATGGTGTAAGTCGTGATATAACTATATGTCCGTGCATCAAGAATTAGAAGTCATGGTTTTTTATTAAGGTGTGACATGTGAAAAATAATTTGTATATTATATTTATAATTATGTCTTGAAATTAAAGGCAAGAGGAAACTTAAGAAAATAGTTGGTTATACGTGAATCATATATATGATTTCGTACCTTAATGATTTTTTTCTTGATTTTTTTAAATAGTTAGCGTTCTTGTTTGAATCTGCTCTCATATACATATTATCAAATATTTGTCATCATAGGTGGAGGATCGTATGAGAAAGAGAGTTAAGGTGAGAAGTATAAGAAGGGATCTGGACCCTTGATCACCTTAATTTAATCTCAAACCTACTCATTAATCGTGCTTGATAGGGGGATTGATCTGGTACATCTCATCCTAATATATATTTAAGGGTGGCGATCTTTTTTTATACTTCTCACCTTAACTTTTGCTTTTCACGGAAATCCAACCTTATAATCATAATGATAAATAAATAAATATTTAAGTTTAGCATGGAGGGTTTTTATGAAAAAATTAGCAATTTTAATGTGATTGTATAGAAAAATGATACAGGTTTTTAATGATACAGAAAAAAGAAGTATATGCTTAATTGGTAACATATTGAAATCGAATTTATTTATTTTTCTTGATGATAAAATCGCATAATGTATTTTGAAATTCATATATAAGCTTGTTGAAATCGAGATATATATAATATATACTATATTATAAAGTATTTGATAAAAACACTTAAAAACTATTTTTTATGCATGAAGTATTGTTTATTGATGTATATTACTTAAAATTCAAGATTACAAGTAATTTTGTGTAAGTACAACTTATTAAAGCTCTGTTTTTAAATTCGTGTAACTAACAGCAGATAAACATAATCAAATACAAGATAAACATCTATTTTAGATTTAGAAAATCTAAAATATAATTAAGATAATTATTGAGTTCTAACAAAATGTTTAATTATTATCTTTATAAAAAATTATATTATTAAATTAAAAATAAATTACTTTGTTATTAAATCTAAATTAAATTATAATAAAACTTTGAATTAAAGAAGATGCACCAAAAAAATGAGGGCTATTAAATAGTTAATTTGATACTAATATCGATTTTGTTTTTTTCAAATTTTTTAAGTTATCTTCAAATTTATATTTTATTCAAAAATAAAAAACATTATTGTTTTTTCAAAACCATATAAAATCGTATTATATCGATAGAGATAAAGAATAAAATTAAACATTAAATTGAGGATTATTTTCGCTGCATTACACGAATATTCTTCTAGTTATATATAATGAAGCTTAATGATCGACATGTCTACAAGCCAATTTAAGATACATAATTTCTTTAAATTTTCGTACGAAAACATATATACGTGTAGTTTATCGATCAATTTAAAAACAATTTAATCTCATATTCCTCCAAATTACGAAGAAAATAAAAAAACATTTTTTTTAAAAAATTCAAAGTATTTTACAAGTATATATCATGTGAATAAGACGTATGTTAAATGATGTTTAAATCTACATTTTAAATGTTTGATTAGTAACACATGTGAATATACACATGAATACTTGTGAATAATCAACATCACAAATCTCATTTCCATCGCTTAATTTGCAGTCTTTTTGAACAGACCCGACTCTAAATATCCTTCCCTCTCGTGGGTTCACATGAAATCCCCCATGAAACACGAGTTTTTAGCTTTCGCTGGAGTTCAAAATATTCTCTCTAAATTAATAATTTGTATTTGATTTGTGATTGTACCGTTTATATATTCTCGTAAAATTTAAGTTGAACCATATCCGTACACGTGATTTTTAATGAGGTGCACAACGTTTTTTTATGAGCACACCTATGTATACTATGACAACAATAAACTTCAAATAAAAGATTTACAAAATCGTAAGATTACACTATTGATGAAAAATCATCGGGATTACTATACGATTGCATTATCGTGTTTGATGTAAATACATCAGGATTGCAATATTACTTTATGTCATCATATTATCATGTATTTCAACTAAAATCATGAACCAATTTTTAGTCTATAATCAAACCAATTAATTGACAAAATTAACTAGAGTCCGCATTGCAACGAAATTGAGAGGCACCATGAACAAAAATGAAAGTAGGGTCTTAACTTTCCTTAAAGGTAAAATAATCATGCCGTCATTGACAATTCAGTTGTTATTACCAACAGACGCAAAGATATCTGAATCAACTTTTTCGATAGATTGATCTAAAACCACTGTAAGAAACCGGAAGGCCTTATTGAGGATATTTGCAGGTGTTTATAAAACTCACTTTCCATTCTTGTTTACCTATTGTATAGCTCTAAAAGTTATTTATGTCCTGACAGTTATACTATAAATGCATATTGACCATGCATGTTCTACGGAAAAAAACACATAAGTTACATCGCTTACGGGTTGTAAATTGAATCAAATATACACAAAGTATTTATATCAACAATAATTTATGCCTATGACAGGATCTAATGAAGAGAGTACAATTTAAGGAGAAACTCAAATATGGCATTGTATCCCTTATAGATAGAACTAAATGCTAGATATTCTTGAAATTTAACACTAATTTTCAAGATTCATGGGGATATGATTGTGATTGGTGGGTTTGGAACTTTTCAAAAATACTAATTCACGTATGTTAAATGAAAGTAAAGATTAGATACAACTAACTGATTCACTATTTGATTTTGAACATATTTTATCTTATCGACTATAGTGAACGATGTGTAAGAGGAAAAGATTACTGAAAGATGTGTTTATATATACGTTATGAAATAACAAAAAGACAGGAAAAAAAATCAGTATGGTGTCCCTCGATTAACTTTCATTCGTTAACTGACGACCCTTCCACTTGACACTGTCGGCTTACGAAGGTTAACTTTCATCCTTGCTAGCTTGACGAGTTGGTGTTGTAGTCAAAGCTCCCATCTGTCTTTGTACTCGATGGTCAATCTTCGTCTGGTCTATTATTTTTTACAAGACATAATTGATTCATATTTAATGGTTTAAAATACGTGTTCTAATTTTATAATTTTAATTTTTTTTAAAATGGTATATTCTTTATGTAACTGGACCAATATATTTATGCTTAGTAAATGAAACAATATTTATGTATAAAAAAATCAATTAGTATCAAATAAATCATTTATAGTCTTCCAATAGGTTAATATCTGAATACATGCTATTGTTATAATTGATATATGTTTAAATTTGGATTTTGATATGCGATGACAGATATATTACTTGTACTGGTTATCATGGCTCTCCTACGTTACCACTTACACTAGGTCGAATAAGTAAAGACGAAACATGATATAAGAAGAATAGAAGATAATTGATAAGTTGAAAAAACTTTTGTAAGAAAAATCAAATAAATGAAAGTTGAAGGGCCATTTATGGTAAATGTGTGAAAGCTAGGGACTTTTTTCAAAAATGACAAGATGGAAGAGATGAATTATAGATTTCGTCCCTCTCTTTTGATATTTTGTCTGTCTAGAGTTTCTATGGTACATTTATTACGGATTTGGTTCCTGTAATTATTTAATTTATTTTGGTTATATTTTTTAGACGAATACTGCTTAATTTTTTTGTTAATTCGAAGGTTGTTTGATAGTTGTTGAATATTTTGATGCAAAATAATTAAGTTGTCAGAATAATTAAGAAATTCTCATGATATAATATAAAATAAAATATAAATATTCGGTAATTGTTTACAATGAAATTATGATGATGAATGCTTAAGGCAGTCTCATGATACAAAATTATTTAGAGGGTTTTTAAATCATTAAGAAGCAAACTTACTTTTACCAAACAAGATTCACATCTTAATGATTCAAATACTACATCTTAATTGAACTATTAAAAGAGAAACAAATGACCAAACATCCTCTCAGTTAAATCAAAAATTATTTTAATATTTTTATCTATTTTTCTAAAAAAAACAATAACTTTATACACACATATATAAGGATATGAAGATGGATAAAATAAAATATTATTTTATGATTTAATTTGTTAAAATTAAAAAATTAATTATATTAAATAATATTTAATTTTATTGCAACAGGTTAAAAGACATAATTTTATTGTTTTAATGTGATTAAAATTTTAATTTAGACAAACCATATCTTATAATGGTGAGATTGGTTACAACCAAGTTCCATACCCAGACAAACAATAAAATTAGATCGTATTTAATAAAATTAATTTTTAATTAAACAAACTAAATTATAAAATATCTGTTTTATTTATTTTGATATTTTTTTTATATATGTAAAATATTGTTTTACCTTTTTTAGGAAAATGACAAAAAGTCCAAAATGGTATCGATTAATTTAAATTAACAGATTTATTTTATGTCAAAAGATCATAAATAAAACAAATTAAATACCAAAAAAACCATATTCATAATTTACTTTAACCTTTATTTCTTAAAAATCATTTGAAAGGAAGGTTATTTAAGTTGTTTATATATCTAATGAATATAAAAAATACATTAGGTTCTGATGATTAAAAAAAAGTAGTTATGGTGAGAAGATTTCAAAGAGAGCTTTATATTTAAATCAGTTTTAATTAAATCAACAATAATAAAATACATCAAAATGTACAAGATAAATTATTGTACGAAATATAATTCATGTGAGGATAAAGTTAAAAATATCTTAAATCTGTAACATCTTTTCTTAAATTTTTTCTTTTAATTTATATTCTTTTTCTTTTTTTATTGCTTTCTGTTAGAAAATGATGTTTTTAATGGATGATGCAAGGATAAAATATCCAACTGTTCACTTCCAAGTTGAAGGTTTGTAAATTTGAGATCTATATATGTTTGCTAGATTCGAGTCATATATTTATAGACGAGATCAACGATTACAACATAGTTAAACAGTTAATGAATTATAAATTAATGAGAAGCGTTTATGGATAAGATTAAAAACAACCCAAAAGAAACGCAACTTTCAAAAGTCGCTCTCATTTAGAAGAACGAGTAGTAGTACTCAGAACGCACAACTTCAAAAGTTTTTCATCTTTTTATATTATATATAGTGTTACATGATCATAACTTGAAACTATTTCTATACATATTACATGTCTTGGGAAATCGAAAATTAGCAACGCCGACAAATAAAATGAAATATATTATGAATTGGATCACCATAAAATTCAAACCTTATTTAAATCCCTCGTGGGAGACATACATGTTACAAACCATATATAAGTACCTCCAGCTGCTGCCTAATATTACATCCTTCAAAAACGGTGGTGGTGGTGTGGATGTGGTGGCGGTGGTGGTGGAGGATGGTGGTGAATCGGAGGAGGAGGAGGTGGGTGGTGATGATGGATTGGAGGAGGTGGTGGATGGTGGTGATGAAAAGGAGGTGGCGGTGGTGGAGGGTGGTGGTGATGATGAACAGGAGGCGGTGGTGGAGGGTGGTGATGGTGAATAGGAGGAGGAGGGTGGGGATGGTGGTGGTGGGGTGGTGGTGGCGGTGGTGGATGGTGGTATCCTGGTCTATGCATCTTCTTTCTTTGACGTGTATATTTTTGTTGGTCTTGTTAGGAAAAAGCTTTATACTTTATACCTATAGCGTGGATATGGAGGCGGTGAGAGGGTATTATCGTCATTTGACTAGTCGTTGTCTTAACGTGGTGGTTTATCGGGAAATAAATATCGATGGGAACCCAATAACTCATCCCGATGTACAATATCAAAATTCCACGCGTCAAGTTTTAAAGGGATCCTTAACGTTATAATATTTATGGATATAATTGTATCTGATTAAGACACGTGTTGTCACTCTTATCTTTCTCAAGATATCGTCGGACCAGGAATAACATAATATGTCGGTTATTATTATTTTATCATAAAAAGTTGTAAAAGTGCTAATATTAATTTCTCATAATATAAGGATGTTTGGTTTACAGAATTTGGTAGAATTGAAATAAATTAGAATGTCTAAATCTTTGATTAAATTTTAAATACTATATTTAGTTCATGTAATAGATGTGAAGTAATCATTCCAATTCCAATAAATTCTTTAAGTCATTGATTTCATAATTTCACCGCATAATTTCAAATTCTAATCCGACAAATTCCTTAGCCCTCATCCAAATTCATCGACGTTGTATCTCGATTTGCTCTGCTCTGCAATGCTCGATCTCGTTTAAAACTAAGAATGGCAACGAGCCAGGTTCGGTCCGGTTATTGGTATCCCCGTCCCCGAAACCGATAACTCAACCCGTCCCCATGACCCCTCGATCCCCATCGGAGATCTTATCGGAGATCCCCATCGGGTCCCCGCGGTTTCCCCGATTCTCGTTGGGGAACCCGTTAAGGTAAAAATTCTATTTTTCCCGTTCACCGTTGGTTATAACCGAAATCGAAACCCGACACAGATCTAAAAAAATTACAATATGTTAATTTTCACAACTAAAAGTAAATTAAGTTTAAATGTCTCAAACATAATCGAACCAATTACAAACAAACAATATAAAACTAAACAGAACTTCAAACATCATAAACTAAAATCACGATTTCATAATTAGACAAATAAACTATACTTTTTCGTGAGCCTTATTTGGGTTATTGAAGTAAAGTGGATAAAAGTTTTTTAAATTTTAATGTTACTATTTTCTTTTAATGATATTATATATATATATATATATATATATATATATGTATGTATATAAATTAAAATTAATATATATACACATATCAGACCGAGCTGGGCCGGGCCGATGATCACCGTCCCCGTTAAAATCCCCGAATTTGTCCCCAATCCCCGCCCCGTCCCCGATAAGATGTCCCCAAACCCAGCCCGAAAGTTTTGATTTTCGGTTTTCACCATCGGTTTCGTTTTTTTTTGTCATCCCTATTCAAAACTGCTCGGTCTCATTCACTCTACTCAATCTGGTATTCTCTCTCTCTCTCTCTCTCTCTCTCTCTCTCTCTCTCTCTCTCTCTCTCGTTCTTTCCATCCTAAAAAGGATTTTCTTGAATGTCATCTATGTAATTTTCTCGTTGAATTCCATGAACGAAACAAAAAAAAAATCCAATTCTGTTAAGAATTCTATTCCAATTTCATCCAACCAAACGCAATAAAAAAACATGGTCAAATTCCATCATATTGTATTTCATTCCTCAAAGTCAAATTCATTTGATGAATTCCAATTCCATCGAATTTTATTATACGAACTAAACGCCCCCTAGTTATATAATTTTAATTTCTTAAAATTATTTAAACTTTAATAAACTAATTAATAATTTATTAATTAACAGATGGACACATCGAAGCATAAAATAAGTATTAAGCTACCATTATTTTACTCATAAATAATATTTCATCATTAAAATCAAAATAAATCATATTTTCATTTAGATTTAAAATATTTAAATTAGAAATAAAAATTAAGGTCACACAATAACAGTCGATCTTTCCAGGGAAATATTGTGAAGATACAAAAAAAAAACTTTACAAAAAGACACCGAAGATTTACCTTCACAATGTTATATTCTAATGATTCAATTATATGTATGTGAAAAGAAGAGTCTTTGCATCATATAATCCCAAGTCTTTTTTATTTAATCACATGTTTATTAATTCAACCACCATTTGTAATTTTTTTATTCAAATATATTTATATATATATATATATATATATATATATATATATATATATATTTTTAACTAGATTTTCAAATTAACAAAATATGTTCAACCACTTCTTGTAATTATTATTTTAATCAAAAATGGGTATTTTTTTTATCGGGTTTTCAAATTAGCAACACATATTCAACCACCACTTGTAATTTTTATTTTAATCAAAAATAAGTTTTGGATTTTTTACATAAGAATTTGCATTAATTTTCTATTCCCGATTTGCAATATATATTGCATCTTCTTGTATTTACCTATGTTTTTAAGGTCTCCCAATATAACTTCCTAATAAATATACCCAATTTCTTAAAGCTCTATGTTTGACCTCAATAAACTAATAAAAAACCAATTGATAAACATATTCAAACACATGATAAACGTTGAGTTCTGTAAATAGCACAAAATACGCCATAAATCTTGGATTTTTTTAGTGAAAAATTGCATTTGTTTTTCATTCTCAAATTATAAGAAAATTCAAAATTGTCATTCATTTACATTGCATGAGTAAACAAAATTTTCCTTTTGTTTTCTTTTTGTTACTTGTCATTAACGCCCACTTGCTAAAGTCTTAATTTTATTTTTATCTCTTTATGGTGTGCTATCTTCCTTTAGTCAGATTTCGCCCCCCGCCCCCAAATTACCCGAGAAATAAGGAAGTGTGTGTGCATTTTGGAATCCGTTAAGACTTGAAATCGCTGCTTTCTAGTTTTTAGGAAAACACTTTAGTCGTTCATTCTTCAAGGTATAATCTTTAGTGTCTATTAATCATGTTTAAAACAGATAATTTTAGAGTCCTTTATATAAAAGATAATCCATCAGTTTTTAGACCGAACAAACTTCAATAAGTTATTGGTCTATTTTTATGTCTTGTAGCTTATAAGGATTAACTCCAAAGGGTCTTGCTTAAACTAGAAATTAATTTGATTAAAATTTTAAATAATCAAGAACGCGAACCATGTCGTTGACGAAAAATAAATTATATTATAATTTTAATTTCGTTTCATGATAGAACAAAGAAAAACAATTTTTTTTTCCAATTTAATGGAACTCAACAAAATGAAAACAGGTTTTCTCAACATATTAATCGACAAAAACTTTTTATTTTATTTTATCGTAATAACTCATTCCATTTTGATCTTTATTATATATATATATATATATATATATATGGGCCTAATCAAATGAGAATTGATTAGTTTGTGGTAACTGTGAGGTCCAATCTCAACCACAAATCAACGGATAAATTAAAAAATTAATAATTATGGTAGTTTGAGTTAAAATTATAATTAGAGGACATATTAGGTATTTTTAAAAAAAAAACTTTTCTCTCCTCTCTCATCTCTCCGACCTCCAATCTCCGACCTCCGGTGAAATCGGTATCACAATGGTATCACATTGTGTATTACAATGGGTATCACATTGTGTATCTTTGTTTTTAAGGTTTGAGTTGGTATCACAATGGTATCAGAGTATATCACAATGAGTATCACATTGTATATTTTTGTGATTACTTGGTACTTGCCGAATTAATGTTCACCGGAGGCCGAAGATTGGAGCTCGGAGAGAGGAGAGAAGAGTTTTTTAAAAATACCTAAAATGTCCTCTAATTATAATTTTAACTCAAACGACCATAATTATTAATTTTCTAATTTATCCGTTGATTTGTGGTTGAGATTGGATTTCACAGTTACCACCAACTAATCAGTTCTCGCTTGAATCGACCCCTATATATATATATATATATGGTTGTGTTCACGTGAGACCAAAGATTTTTCGTGAGACCTGTAAGACCAATTTATGTTCATTGATCAACTTTATAAACTAATGATCTGATGGTTTAAAGTTGCACGGTGACGATTTAGTGATTATTGAGAAGTCTCGTGGTAATTTTATGATTATAAATGTTCAGAGGAGAGAGAGGTTTTTAAAAAATACCTAATATGTCATCTAATTATAAAAAAAAAAAAATGACGATTCAAATCAAGATTTCTCTGGTACCCTATATCAAATCATAAAATTTTTAACTCAAACTATCATAATTATTAATTTCCTAATTTATCCGTTGATTTGTAGTTGAGATTGGACCTCACAGTTACCACAAACTAATTAGTTCTCATTTGATTAAGCCCCTATATATATAATAATTTATTATTTATGTAGTATTTTTGGACTTTGAGTTTGATTCATTATAACAATTGACAATATTAATAAATAAGTTGGACACATCACAACTTATACTCCGAATTTAGTTTGAAGTTTATTTCTTTTACCATTTAGACTATTTTTAATTATATGATTAATGAGCCTGAAATGCAAGATGAGATGTATTTCAGTATTCATGTACAACTTTAATTGCATTGACTTCACACTCGTTGTAATATTCGCAAACAAATAACATATTCAATAAATATCAAATATTCAACAAAAAACACAATAACTTTCCAATCATTGTCGGTTGCTCCCCAAATTTCCCCACGTATATATACACACACACATACTTAGCGTATAGTATCTTCTTTTACAAACCCAATAATTTATATAAACTTATAAATCAGTTTTCATGTGCAGTATAAATACTGCATTTTCACATATCTTTCATATATGAAAACTGATTCGTAAATTTATACAATTTATCATGTTTGTAAATGATTCTATGTAGAAAACTTTTTTCACCTTACCATTCTCACTTACTCCAACAGTAGTACAATTACTATATAGCCCTTCACCTCTCACCCCGTCGACATCTTTCCTGCAGCAAGTGATTCATAGACGACAGGGGTAGAAATGTCATTTGCCAACATGCTCCATGGCATGCCTTGGCTACCTCTATGATATATACTTTAATCCTTCAAATCATCAAGTTTTCAAGAGCTTCGAAGGCCATATTCGCGAAAGCCAAACCGAGTCTCCAAATTTGATAGCAATGAACCTTCTCTTCCCTTTACTTGGCATGTCCTCAGAGTCAGATGTCTTTTTCTCCTCAGCAGACCCTACGAAAACTTTCTCAGGCTCAATGGGCTTAACCGAACGAGCCACTAGGACTGGACCCATTGGTGGTGGTCTAGGACTGGTTCCTTCTGATCCAACCCCAATCAGTTGGTTAACCATTTCAAGGACCTCACTCATCTTTGGCCTTGATTTTGGGTTCTTACACAAGCACTTGTTGGCTATGATGGACAACTTCTGTGCTGTTTTGAGTGGGTACTTGCCTTGTAGCCTTGAATCTACTATTAGCCGAAATTTTCTCGAGTCGAGGTAGGGTTTCACCCATTCTAGAAGCTTCTGCTCGTTCTTGGGACGGTTACGGTCCAATGGGCGCCTACCCGTGATGAGTTCATACAAAAAGACACCGTAGCTCCAAACGTCACTCTGGGATCTCAGACGTCCTGTTTGGATGTACTCTGGCGCCGCGTATCCCATGGTTCCTACAACCTGATCATATAACATGTCATATAGTGTGACATGAAGGTGATACGAAAACTCTAAAAAACAGTATCAAATGTAGGTACAGACCGCGGTGGAGACATGGGTTAGTCCTTCTTGAGGACCTAACCTAGCCAATCCAAAATCAGAAAGCTTGGCATTCCATCGACCATCTAGAAGGATGTTGGAAGATTTGAAGTCTCTAAAGATGATCTACAGATGGAAAAGTTATTAGTCAAGAGAATATATATATATAATCGTAAAAATATTATTCGAGATAAAAATATTAAAATACCTGAAAGCCCATTTCCTCATGTAGGTATGCCAAGCCACGAGCGGCGTCTTGAGCCACTTTAAGTCTCATGGTCCACGAAAGTGGTGCCTTGGTCCTAGCCGATAAGTGATCTTCAACACTTCCGTTAGGCATATATTCATAAACCAGAAGCCGTTGGATGCCTCTTTCATCATCTTCTGCACAGTGGCCGACTAACTTGACTAGATTTGGATGCTCAACCACCCCAAGAACATTAACCTCTGTCACCCACTCCTTGTGCCCCTGTTCGACCAAAAGTTTAAACAGAGATCCATAATAAAATATAAGGGTCTCTTCACAGGTGTCACGGCAAACATTTTTATGAAAAGGGCTGAAACCCAAACCTATGGAGAGAGAAGCTTGCCTGTAAGCCGCGGCTGCCAAGTTGCTTGACAGCCACATGAAGCTTTTGAGATGGATCTTGAGGGGACTTGATTGAGCCCATGAAGACGCACCCGAACCCGCCCTCTCCGATCTTTGCAGAGCGGCTAAAGCCATTGGTGGCTGACTTGAGCTCAGCAAAAGTGAAGACTCTAAGATTAGATGGTCTCTGTGAAAAACTAGGAAGATTAGGGCGTCCAACCGACTCTGTGCTAGCATCAGACATAATTTGAGAATTGAATCCTGTCCATGATCGTCGATCTGTAAATATAGAAGTAAAAGACTGAACTGATAGTGATTTTGTTGGAGTTTTTGTCCCTTCGTCCTTCTTTTCACAGTAAGAGAATTGAAAACACCTCATAGCCTCCCAAGATTTGTTGTTTCAGCTGTAAAAAAATAGATTATAGTCAGCATTTGTCAAGTTTAGAGTATATACTGTACAGAGGGGTAAACAGGGGCAGGTTCAATTCATCTTGTGGGTGTGATAAACAATTGGCTACATGAAATGGATTGGATTTGCTTTTAAAACTTTCCCTTTTCGGAAAGATTTCAAGATAGTAATGATTGAAGAATAACAACATATTATCATCAAGAATTTAATTAGCATAATCTACCATCATAAAAACTTAAATTTTATACAGAAATTGAAGAAGCAAGAATCAAGCGATGAGAAATTATGTTACAGAACAGAAGAAACTCACCTGGAATCAGATCAAAATTCAATGGAATTGCAAAAGATGAGCACCCCAGAAGTATGTTATCAGAAAGTGGAATAATATCTGCAAAATAACACCACATAATCAAGAATTTAACATCAGAAACGATAACAAGTCCCAAAATTATGTCAGAAATTGAAGAAAAACACACACCCGAATCAGCTCAAGCTTCCAAAGATGATCATCTTCTCACAAGTGTCCTCGAATCAAAATCTTTGGAAAAAAGAAACTTAAAGAGCAAGAGAAGGAGATGAGAGAGAGAGAGAGAGAGAGAGAGAGAGAGAGAGTAGTATGAAAATGGTAGCTGGAAATGAAGAGAAGTCAAAACAAGCAAAGGGATTAAAGAGGCCAAAATATTGAACTACTTAACATTTACTTTTCAATATCCAGTATACAAAATGACTTGCAATTACTTCATGAATACACCAAACAACCAATATATATATATATATATATATATATATATATATATATTATATTTCAAGACTCGTAACTATTTATTCGTTAATTTAGACATGACAAAAGTATAGTTTAAATACTATTTGTTCATAGATTTTGTAGGTCATCCTCCTGCTCATGCATAACTAAGCAGAATTTGGAATTCTCTCCGTACAAGCTTTTATGGATATTATAAAGCTAAAAAATAGGCTTTTTTTAATCCCTAATGTATATCAATTTCAATATATATCCTTTACAAAACTCGGATTTGATCCTTCATGTTTGTCATTTTACAACCTTTTTCGTCTCTCAGTCTAACAGCTGTTAATTTTCTTTGTTAAATCTAATTTAAATGAGGATACTTTGATCAATTTTACCTTTTTCTTGATTTTTCCATTACAATTTTTTTTTAAAAATAGGTAAGGATATGATGAAGATACGTAAGCCTGAACAAAAAAACACAGTCTGAAGCTAAATCAAACTTAAATATACGACCTAAATCAAACAAAAATACCCACGTCCACTCCTGCATCTACTTTTGAGATCCAACCATTCAGATATGCATCACGTTTTTTAAGTTGGGGGAAATATGGCCTTGACGGGAACAAGGGGTGTGTTGGGACGGCGGAGTCCTACGACGATGAACAACCGATTTAGTCTCTTCCTCTGTGGGTAACGTGATTCCCGCTTCGTCTTGTTTCTGAATATTAAGTATATTATATATATTAAATATATTATTTATAAAGAATTAGATTTTACTATATTTAGATTTAAAAATAGTATTTTGACATTTATTTTATATACATTTTTTCTGAGTTATCTTATTTTTTTATATAAAAATACTTTGAAAGTCAAAATCAAACAATTAAGTATGTGATGTGATCTTATTCATATATGAATATTTGATACTTTATAAAAGCAAATTTTGAAATATGTGAGTTTTGAACATAGACCATTATTGATCGAGTATGGTGTTTAACACATTTAATTTACAATATCTTACATTAACGGGGAAAAAATCTCCAATTCCCCATTGGAAATACACATTCCTGTTTGAAAACACGGATGAGGATGTCTTCATATTTTTTTGACAGAAATAAAGATGGGGACGGAATGAAAGATTGGGACCGGAAATGGGGATGGAAATTGATATCCTGGCTCCGTTCCCATCCCTTAGACATTAATCCATCTTTTCAATCACTTCAATATATACATATACATACACAATAGGTTGTGTGTATATATACATTAAATTCAATATATATTTTTTAATATTTAATAAAAAATAAAGAAAAGAATACATTTATCAAAATACTCTTGGATTTTACAAAAAGCTTTAACAGCCATTAGTAAGAAGAACGCTATAAGTTGATAAACGTAAACAACCAAATTTGAATTTTCAAAATTCAGTGACGATATTCATCAAACGTTGGTAATGAAAAGCGAAATCTACTCTTCTTTTTAATCAAGAAACAATACAATAGTGTGAAAAGGGTTTGGAAAGAAACATGAAATTTGGGAGTAGGGTCAGGTCAAGTCAACCAAAGCCAACTACGGAATGGGTAGCTCAAAATATCACTACTCTTCAAGACTTCAATTTTATTTTGTTTTTAATAAAAAATATTATAAGGTTTTATTAAAATTTAGAGCATTTTAGATATTTAGTAAATTATAGATTAATTTTATATAAAAAATAAACCTGTATATTTTGAATTCAATTTGAGAATGTAGCAAATAGGGATAAGATCGAAGTCGTTTTCTTACCTTTGAATTCCATTTCTAACAAATTAATACAATACAATACAAAAGCAGGTCAACTAAGCGACTCAGGGCTTTATTGCTTGTCCCCCTTCTTCTTGGTATTTTCTAGGAAATTAATGGATATTATCATTCCTTTTTTTATGTCCAACTTACTATACTCATTAATTTTTAATTCTTTAATATTAATATATATTTTATATCAAACAAAATGGGAAAACGTTGGATTATCGAATATTAAATAAATGGCTAAATTTTTACGGTCTTTTTGTAATATTTTGCAAATAGGTAAGAAACCATGTGTTTCTTAATCCAAGCAAAACAAAACAAAACAAAGCGGTTTGTAGGATTTAATATAAATTAAACAACGGGAAACCAATCTTTGAGCAGTTTTAATTGAAATTAAGATATAAAGTCAAACTTTAGATCTATGGTTTGACTCTTGATAGTTAATAACAATTCAAACTTAACTCAATTCATAATCTTTATCCAAATTGGCAAAACATGTCTACCAACATTCCATTTCTATATATACACGATAAAAAAATAGTCGACACGACATAGCGGGAAAAAACAACATACCGGAGTCTTTGAAATATAACTCTTTCGGGATCATTTATATAAAGGTATACCTGAGTCGTCCTCGTCAAGATTTGCTGGCATCCTGAAGTTGCTGATCCTCCAATGCAATGGCTTCGTTCACCATTTTCAGGACCACACTCATCGTTGGCCTCGACTTTGGTTCCTTGGCTAAGCACATTTTGGCAATGAAAATTACCTTTTCCATCGATTTCTCAGAATAATTTTCAAGCCTTGGGTCGATGCTTAGCTTTGAATTTCCGTCACCTGCGTAGCAGCAAACCCACCTCAAGAATTGAGGGTTTTTCTCGGGATTGTTTTGGGCAACCGGTCGTTGACCTGTGATTAGCTCCTCGAGAAAGATACCGTAGCTCCATACGTCGATCTTGGATGTCATACGACCAGTTTGGACATATTCTGGAGCTGCATATCCCTTTGTTCCTACTACCTAAATATATGTTCATCACATTACAAGAATAGTAAGAACAACAAACGAGTATTTTAGATTCTATAGGAAAGAAATCCATATATAAGACTTGGTTGAATATGCAAGATCTAAATATGGACAAATAAAGGCTAGGTCTTTGGGCTCCTCCCTATGGGTCGGTACTTTCCTAGCTGTTATCTTCAGGGTCCATAAGAATAGTCAAGGTGTGGGCAAGCTCGCGCGGACACCACAGTTACCAAAAAAAGTTTGAAATCATGCAAGGAAAAATGGAAGCACAGAAACGCATGAGAATAATTTCACGTTAAATGAAACTCTTTTCGAATCATTATGGAAAACGGGCCAAACCAAATACGCCAAAACTTCAGATCTTATAGGAGTCACAGGTCCTACCATCAAGTCACAGTTTTAGTCTAGTTTTTTGGTCAAATCTTTGACCAAACCTAGCAAAAATAGACCCATCCTACAAGGGTGTGTTTGGTAAGTGGAACACGACAGTCTTTTAGAATCTGTCCACGCATCAAACGTGACATTAGACAAGTGCAATCTTTTTTGTCCCACCAAAATAGGTGGAACAACAATCAGGGAAATGAGGCAAAGGTAATTTACTGAACTACCCATGTCAAATTAAAACCCAAAAACCTTCGACAATCCATTGACTCGCATACCTCACTCTCGCCCGTACAATTTGGTCCTTGTACCAAATGTGTTTTAGAGGACTTCTTTTTTGTAACCTTTTGAGATTATTCTAGAATAATATCATTTTTCTCCCGATGTGTGTGTTGTACATTTTGTTTACTTATGTTCTGAGTCAAAAATACAGCCTAAAGATTCATAATATGCATACAACCTAGATTACAAGCAGTAGTTAATTGTGAAATCCATTCGTCAATTGCAAGGATTAGATTGGATAGAATCGGGTATAAATGTGTTATTTTTTTTTCTTGTAATCGTGGTATCTAGCACCTTCAGCCAACTAATCCACGGCGTTAATGGCCCCCTCCACATAAACCAAGCAACGCTCAAGCCACTCAAGCCTTCAGGTCAATAGGCATAGCACTCAAAAAACTGGTGGCACCTATTGAGAATCAAACCTCAGACCATATGCCACACTTGACACAAGGTCCAGGGAATTGACCACTAGGCCAGTCCCTTGGGGTTTATAATTGGAGCAAAGTTATAGATACCACCATATTACCATCAAACTCATTACAATTTCAAAGGTTTGAGGGTGAGATTCCAGACCCCTACTGTCTTAATGCGGGAGGAAATGCATTTGCAACAGATTCTCGTAAATCTATCCACTCGTGTAGTTTTAGGCCACAGATGTCTACTTGTTCTCCAGATGGCTACCTTGTTGCGAATGAAAGACTGGATCTCTATTCTTCCAGCAATCTTCTTTTGATGATAAAAAATAACATCTTATGTAATAAAACATTCTTTCTTGTAATTATACCGTCTCTCGAGTGATTGAAAGTGTTCTTGAGTTTCTATGTATATGTGCATTTTATGCACATGAACATACCAGGCAAATTACTTTTACGCACATGTGCATATATTGAATGGTTATTAAGGTGTTCTTCGATTTTCCATTTTTTATCATTTCCCACTGAACCCAACCGTGTATATATATATATATATATATATGTATATATATATAGAGAGAGAGAGATGGGAGTTTCAAATACAAACCCTATAATTAGTACAATCCAAACAAACCAATCTAAACCATACATCTAGTCTACACTATATCTAGATTTATATATATCTAGATTGTTTCATGATCTAAAGCGTTAATCATAATGCATGAACCTTCCATAAGTATCCAAATCATAATAAAAAAACTCTCATCATTTCCATAAGTATCTCATTTCATTGGTTTGTATGGTTTCTACTAATTAAAGGGTTTGAATTTGAAATCTCTCTATATATATTGTTTATTAACACTGATGCATTGCAAATAGATGAAATTCAAGTACGCATACCGCTGTTGAGACATGTGTCCATCCGTCTTGAGGACCATTCCTAGCAAATCCAAAGTCCGAAAGCTTGGCATTCCATTCGCGGTCTAGAAGAATATTGGGTGGTTTGAAATCTCTAAAGATGATCTGCAGGGGATTAAACGGCAAGTTAGATCATGTTATTATAGTATAGAATTAAAGCGAACATCAGAAAACTTGACAAGGGTATTATTTCAACACCTGCTTGTCCATTCCCTCGTGTAGGTATGCCAAACCAGTAGCGGCATCTCGCGCTATCTTTAGCCTCCTGACCCACGAGAGTGGTGTAGTTGACTTAGCGGATAAATGATCATCTACGCTTCCATTGGGCATATATTCATACACCAAAAGCCAGTTGCTTTCATTCTCATGATCTTCATTACAGTAGCCAATTAGCTTCACAAGGTTTGGATGTTGAAGCTTAACATCCCCTAGAACATTCACTTCTGTCTCCCATTGCCTGTATCCCTGTCACCATAGATAAGCTTCTATTTAAGATGGCGAGATAACTTCAACCTGAATATGCAAAAGGGTATTTTGGACATTTAGCTAATATCCGACAACTACACTTGAAAGGTCAAATTTTGCAAATTTTCTGGCACAAACTTTTTGAACCATAATCAAGCCACAACAACTTGAAATATTTATTTATAAGGAATGTTTACAAAAGACTTGCCTTTTGTCCTCTGTTACCTCGCTTCACAGCCACATCAATATCCTTAAACGGATCTTCTAAGCTCTTGACCGAGCCCTTATGTACTTTCCCAAATCCACCCTCCCCGATCTTGCAAGACTCATTGAAATCTTTAGTGGCTTCTTTAAGCTCAGAAAGTTTGAATTCTCTAAGAGAGTTCGGGATAACCGACCTCCTTGTGCACTCTTGACTCGTATGTGAGCCGTTCTGAGGATTGGATGTCGACCCACGTCCTCTCAACTCAAAAGTTGAATTAGCGGTCTGAAAGGTATCAACTGAAGTGTTTGCTCGGGCACTTGTATCAGGTTGTAATAAATATAGCATAGAAAAACATCGGCTGTAGAAGACCATTGTTCAACCCTTCAGCAGCATGAGAGAAGGATACTTAAAAACACAAACACCCTCCCTCGATTCTTGTTGATTATCTATCCATATCTACAATACTCGTTGCAGATTTGGCTGTAATATAGTTACCACAAAGGTCATCAATTACAAAGGGGCAATCAAGGACATCAATGATTCATGTCTCAAAATGCCCATTTAATGAAAACCAGAAATTAGTAGCTTTTGATGGAATCAAGTTCTATAAAATCAGAAGCTTTACTAGACTATAACTCTAGAGTTGTATTATGACGTGATCTACTCAAATTTGTGAAGGTTTGGTATATAAATTCTACCGACCGAAATGGGAAGGACCAGACAGTTGTTCCCCAAAATGAAAACGAGTTTCATCTGTCAAAATGCATTCGCAAATGGAACTTGATTGAAAAGCTCCCAAAAGAAACAAAATATGCGAATCCAATTAATCAAACACATTTTCCCCCAACAGAAATGAAATTTTAGCTTTAGAATTGTTTCCAAACTTGTCGTCAATTGAAAATCTCTCTATAACAAGAAGAGTTCGCAAAATCCAACTAATTGATGCTAATAACAACAATCGATCAATCAATCGAATGAGCAAACCCTAAAACTGTAACACGGATCAAATCGCTAAAAGGAATCTGACCCAATCATACCCAACATCTATGAAGCACAGAATAAAGACAAAACATACTCATCATAAGGAACTAAAACGGATTTAAATCGAAGAATTCTACAAAACCCTACATTTGAATTCAAAAACGAAGGTCTGTTTCATAATTGGAAGCTCAAGAGGTGGAGAAAACGCACCATTCAACCCAGAAGAGCCATGATCTTCAGGACACCCCACAAGAGAGAGACTGCAAAGAAAGTCTACTCCCAAAATCCAAACGGAAGTAAACGAAAATGTAAAAAGATTGACGAAATTCAAAGCTGATATATAAATAAAGAATACTTTATTGATCTTTCAGACAAGATAGTTATTTCTACAATAGAACAAAGCCAAAAGATAGCAGTAGGAATTACTAGGGAAAGCTGATATGAAGGGTTTGGGTATGTTATATTTTGACGACACGGGATTCGCAATCGCATCGCATCGCATCGCATCTTCCACCGACTTTTCATCAAGAAAACGGCACAGCCCATAATTGGAAAATTCTTAGTTCCTTCGTGGGCCGTGTACCTATTTATACTTTATTACATCAAATAACCATAAATAACCATCTTATTAAATTACCCTTTTCTAGAAGAAAAAAAATCAATGTATTACATCACATGTTTTTTTAGATATACAAGTTACAAATATGTATGATCCATGTTAAAACAAAAGGAATATAATTCGAACGTAAGCATTTAGGTATCTGATTTACATATGATTATGCATAAAATATAACCTTCGCTTATTAATAAATCGTTGATTTGGAATCAAAAGAATCGTTTTTCTAGTATAAAAAGTTAGAATACGTTGTTTCAAGACAGAAGGGATGGATTAAAATTGTCTAAATGATTTAGGTTTTGATTTTGCTATGAAAGGTTACTAGTATTTTGTTTATATATGTTAAACTAAGAAGGACATTGAAAATTGAATTCTTGTAGTAGGCAATTTACATGAGACAAAAGAACCATTTGAACCCCATCAATGATCCCTTGGTTGGTCTTTATTATTCATATCAGTTATAAAATTAAATGATGATTTTCATTGAGGTGTATAGAACCCAAATAATAAAAAGCAGATTTTGATAACCACACCCCAATGTCCATTGGTTCAATTTATTCCCGTTTGGATTTTCGTATGTATGGTTAACTGGACAATTATACACAAATTACTTAAAAGAAAGTAGTCCCAAGAATAAATCTTTATCATACAAGAAACATGTGAATGTTGTATGAGATAACCAATACGAATATTAATGTGTGAATAACCAGTGGTGGATCTAAATTTTTTGTCGAGCAGGTGCACCTTTAATACTGGTTATTTTTAGCTGAACTCCACCATTTCGAGGTACTTTTAAAAAGTTTTTTGGTTGATTTAAAAGGACTAGTTTTTGTGGATTTCAATGAACTTTTTAGGTTTTTTTTTTATTGATTTCAAGACCTTTTTTTGGGTTTTTCGTTGATGTTTCGTATATATTATAATATCTCATAGTACATTTCAAAGTTTTGCAGGTGCGTTTTTCATACCCAAAGAAAAATTGTATTTATGAAAACTAGAAGGGTACTCGCGCAATGCAGCGAGATAAATCTTCATTTTAATGTTTAGTTTTTATTATTTGTCTCTATCGATATAATACGATTTTATGTGGTTTTTGAGAAAGCGATAATGTTTTTATTTTTGAATGAAATATAAATTTGAAGATAGCATAAAAATAAAAAAAAATCGATATTAGTATTAAATTAACTATTTAATAGTTCTCGTTTTTTTGGTGTAAATTCTTCAATTCAAGTTTTTGTTATAATTAATTAAGGTCTAATAACAAAATAATTTATTTTTGGTTCAATAATATAATTTTTATTAAAGATAATAATTAAACATTCGTTTAGAAACCCAATGATTGTCTTAATTATATTTTAGATTTTCTATATTTAAAATAGATGTTTATCCTGTATTTGATTATGTTTATCTGCAGTTAGTTACACGAATTTAAAAATAAAGCTTTAATAAGTTGTACTTGCGCAAAATCACGCGTAATCTTGAATTTTAAGTAATATGCATCAATAAACAGTACTTCATGCATAAAAAAAGGTTTTTAAAAGTTTTTGTCAAATGCCTTATAATATCTCAGAATACCTTTCAAAGTTTTGCAGGTGCGTTTTTCATACCCAAAGAAAAACTGTAGTTATGAAAATAAGTTGAGGTGGTGTATGGGAGTCCGTTTGGGGCTTAATAGGTATGTCCCTAGGAATTGGATAATAGACTCGTTGATTTAACAAACACCAGAACTTAATCCATAAAGAAGTTAGAATTTTGATGGAAATGGAATTTTGGTAGTCATTAAGTGACAATCCATTTTATAAATAGAAGTCTTAAACATAAATCTGTTTGTATCCCTATCCTAACAAACCATTTTTTATTGAATATACCCGACCCTTGAAAATGAAAAAATGAAGAAAGAAAACTATCACACAATTATGTACACATACACTCAGACCATGGCGGCATTCTTCTGGATTGGGCTATCGGAAGAATCATCTGACTCCCACCTTCGGAATCAGCTCCATATACAACAATTGATTGATGCAATTTTCACGTTACAGCAAAAACATTTGCATTTACAGTACCAGCCAACTGCTACTACTACTGCTATTGCTACCGCCCCCAACGGTGCAATTATCTTTACAAGGTTCTTGGATTTCCAATGAACCGATTTGCTCTGTTTTTGGGTTTTATGGGCAGTTGGAGTTGTTGATGGCTGTGAAGTGTTTACGGTGGTTGGTGTTGGTGGTGGTGAATTTGGTTCGGGTTTTGAATCAAAAGACGAGTTGAAACTCCACTGTTCAAGTGAGTGAATTTCAGTGCTTCCCTGTGTTGATGCGGACATCCCCACAAACATAAACTCCTTCACGTATTCATTGAGATTTACGGTGATTGATAAGACGGGTGATTTGGGTTTTGTATTGCTGTATGAGATATAGATGTTGAGTTGATTAGTTGAACCGGAATAATCAATCCATGATTTCACCAGCTTACCACTTCGTAAATTGACATTGGCCGACTGCAGATTGGCAACATGAGAGGAAACCATTGAGCCTAGATCCAATCCCACATGGTTCCCGTTAACATCTTCGAACTCGACGTCCATACAAGTATCAAACTCAACAGCAACCGCACCGGTTGGAATTCCCATATGTCCACCAGCGTCACCAATTGCTTCATCGTCGGGCGATATGACGAAAGCCAAACCACCTCCAATCGAGTTGGGATTCAAATTGGCAATCGAAAACGAAAAGGTTGTAGCGAAACTCATCGGAGTTGGGTTCCCAGGTTGCAGGAATCTGATGGGCTTGTTGTACAGAACCCTGCCGGCGCCGGTGTTGGGGACAAGGAGATCTGGAGTGAGTCTGATACTGTTGTTGAAAACATGAGCCTTGCCCAAGAACTTGAAGCCGGTGACGGAAAATGTTTGGAGGTGAAAGAAGGTGATTCCGGTGGCCGCAATGCCGGAAGAAAGGAGGAGCTGAAGGGAGTATAAGAGAGGGACAACTCTTGGTGAAGAAGCCATGGTTTGTGTTTTTAGTCTAAGAAGTAGTTACTATATATATGAGAAAATATTCGAATACGTTCTACCACCACGACGGCGCCATTGCTTTTAACAATAAAATAAGTTTATTTTATTTTTCAATTTTAACAATAATATTTTTAGTTTTGACCGTTCAATTTTTTAAATATTTTTCTATTATATCATTGACTTTTTCTTGTTTATAATTACATATATTAATTAACTATATATTATTATTAATTAATAAANAATTATATTTTAGATTTTTTATATCTAAAATGAGATGTTTATCTTGTATTTGATTATGTCTATCTGCAGTTAGTTACACGAATTCAGATATAGAGCTTTAATAAGTTGTATTTTTAAGAATTTTTATCAAAATGTTTTATAATATAGTATAGATAAGTAATAATATATTTAAATATGATTACTATATTTTTATCTGAAATATGTATTTTTCAAAATTTTTATCAAAATGTTTTATAATATAGTATAGATAAGTAATAATATATTTAAATATGATTACTATATTTTTATCAAAAATATGTATTTTTCAAATTATATATTTGCATATGAATTTTTTCACTATTTATACTTTATATCTTAAATTTATTATATTTCTTTATTTTTATTTTATACCCATATGATATTTATATAATTACAGTTCCATAATTAAATAAAACGATATTCAATATTGAGTTCATTTTGAATGTATTGACGAGGCGATTATGATGACGTAACTTATCAAAATAAAAACATATTTTTAACGGATTTTTGTTAATATACAATTATGTATGTTAATATGATAAGGGTATACAACGAAAAATGAAAAAGCAATGTATATAAAACAAATTAAATAAATAACTGTAAGAATATAAAATATGAATATTAAAAATAATTTATATAGTTATGGTATTTAATAATATAATTAACCAAAAATATTCGATACTTAACTCATTTAATTCTATCATACCAAATGGATAATTCACTCTTATAATCATCATAAATTTCTAGGAAGTTTGCATTTTTTAATATCTTTTTAAATTATCCTTTTTGGTAATAAAAGAAAAAGGGGAAACCATGCATATTCGCAAAAATCTAGAAAAAGGTGACTTTTCATGATACATTCATCAAAGGGGACGGGTACTCGAAAACCATGTATTAAAAAGCAAATTGGTCAAATAGGTATGGAGACATTGACTAAATAAGCTTGAGGATGATTTGCCACGTATTGCGTACTTTGGAGATAGTGATTTTTGTTAGGTTTTAGTAACACTTATTTTGAAATTGGTCCTTGTATGAGATTTGGTTTGAAAGTTTCTTAGACTTTTAGGGGTTGTTTGTTTACCACTTAATAATTCCATTAAGAGGTAATCTCTAAATCGTTAAGAGCTGAATCTTGTTTGAGAAAAAAAAAGTCTGTTTCTTAATGGTTTTAAAACCCTCTGAATGATTTTGTATCATGAATCTCCTTTGATTATTAAGAGCCATAATTTCATTATACACAATTACCAAACAATTATATTTCATTTTGCATTATATCATGAGAGCCTCTTAATCATTTTGACCACTTAATCATACCAAATCATTTAGTAATTAACAAACACCCCTTAATTTGGTTTAGCTCATAAGTAACTCAAGGATTTTCTCTGGGATTTAATTTTAACCTGGAGTCAACTTTAGAATTAAATAAAAGTTTTTTTTTTTTAAATAATTGTTATTTTCTAGATTTTAAGGTAGCCGATGAGATACTTTTAAGACCATCCACATCCCTGCAATCCATTTACACTTTCAATTGTGCCACATCAGCTTTTGCAATTATCTTCCACACACCTGCAATTCA
>NC_037538.1:6100167-6108586 GCF_001531365.2 Cynara cardunculus var. scolymus | reverse complement strand
ATTTATATTTTTTTAAATAACATATATACATGCATAGAATATTTTCATATAAGAATAATTAATATAATTAATAAATATATTAATATTATAAAATTTTATTTATTTACATAATCATAAAAAAAAAAAAAAAAAATTGAAGAGGATGTATGTGAATTGCAAATTTTGCAATTGAGATCCTACGTGGCAGCAAGATACCTGACAAAAGTCAATTTGCAATTCAAATTGCAAGCCCCATGTGGGTGCTCTTGTTGGAAGTCTGTTAGAAAGGTTGGTGTCTTTGCCACCTGCCCACCTCACAAATTGTGCAACTCCTCTTATACATTTTATACCTTAAACAGTCAAACTGACTTAATTAATTTATTTTATATCTCCTTTTTTTTTTTTTTTTCATTTTACATGTTTATCCCATTAAAATACATAATTATATATTAATTAAAATACGTTGAAGAACACGTTTTTTTTTTATTTTAACAAGTTATATCATTATAATCGTATCATCAGTATTTTCGAAATGAGCCGAATATTGAATATTTTTTATTTAATTGTATTATTATACCATATATACTAGAAAAACAATATTTTTAAAATTACACTTTATACCCGTAAAGTTACTTAATTAATTTGTTTTACGTCTCTTGTTTTTTTAATTTTTCGTTTTACACTCTTATCACATTAACATACATAATCGTATATTAACTAAAAAAATACGTTTTCATTTTAACAAGTTACACCATTATAATCGTCTCGCCAATTTCTTTGAAATAAGCTCAACATTGAATATCTTTTTATTTAATCATATTATAATGACAACAAATTATTTTTAACATTTACACTTTATATCTTTATATGATTAAATCAAAAAATATTCAATATTAGATTCGTTTAGAAAATATTGACGAGACGATTGATGTAACATGTTAAAATTAAAACATATTTTCTTATGTATTTTAGTTAATATACAATTATATATATTAATTTAATAAGGGTACAAAAAAAACGTAGCACAAATTAATTAAGTAACTATAAAAGTATAAGAATTTTACAAATTACAAATATCGATTGCTGAAGTGTTAGAAAGACGAGAGGTATGAATGGAAATTGACAGGAATGCCGACCATAATCAACAATCCCCTTTTATTTTAATTATTTAATCTATTTACGGAATTGCCCTAATCGTATAATAAATAAACATACAAATAACAAGTGGGCGATTATCGCGAAAGTCGCTTGCAATTTTTGGGAAAACTTGAAATAATAACTAAGCGAAAAAATAAAGAAAATATGAATTAAAATTAAATGTATTTAACAGATTAACTGATAAGTTAGTTGACTTTTAATAAGTTATCTGATAAACAAATTAAATTATACGAAACTAACTGAGTTAGATAAAAATGTAAAATGACAAAAAAAAACAATTTTAAAAATTAACTAACTACAACATTTTATATTAATTAAAACAACTATCTAATAATATAACATGTTATTAATACAAATAAAATGGTAAAATAATCTAGTAATATAATATGTTAATTGAAGGATTTAGAATTGATTATTATATAACTTTTTTGATTTGTTAATATAAATTTTAGAAAAAATCTACATTAATTTATAATTTAAATAATAATTATATATAATATGAATAAAAATAAGATTAATAGTCTTAAATAGTGATGGCCAAATCGGCCCGGCCCAGCCCGGCCCGGGACCGGTAAAGACTGATTATGGGACCTGTTGGAGTTTTTGGTTGTTTCGTAGGACCGAGACCGGTTTTTAGCCATCACTAATCTTGAATATCCTAATTAATTAATAACTTTTTAAAAGATATAATTAATTGATATATCAAATATTTTGTTAGAATTATTTAGAACAATTTTATTTTCAAAAGATATAATTAATTAATACATTAAATATTTTATTATAATTATTAGAACATTTTTATTATCTATTAAACAAAATAAATACAATCATAATATTTATAGCTAAATATATTAAATAATAATATAAATAATTTATACGATCAATAATAACTCTCAATAACTAATATCAATTAACTATTAATTAATATCCGTGATAATTAGTTTAAAATAATATTTGTTTATGATCAATAGTATTGAATCATAATTAATATTAATCGGGGTTATAATTGAAAAAGGTGTTAACAAAACTCTTAAACATTACTTCAATTGACGTTTTAGTAAGTTAGTTTATGTTGATTCAAACGTGTACTAGAAATAGGTTTGTTTATAAGCCAATTTATGTTTGTCAAATAATGTCTTATTTTGGTGGGATCATCCCATTTTTAATTAATTAAATTATAATTATTAAAAATGTTTTATGAAATTATATATCCTTATTATTAGAGGAAAAACATCATTTAGTTGTATAAAAAATCTAATAATTACACAAAGTAAGGTTCATTTGAAAAGTAGTAAGTATTTGAAAAGTAAAGACGTGATCGTAACCTTTCATATGGTTAAAATTTGTCAAGAATTATGGCTTTGACTACTTCTCAAATGAACCTATAACTAATTACACAGTTTTAAAATCATGCCATTTTTATTATAAACATTTATTTTGAAACAAAAGAGTAACAAACACATAATATTTTGCGGCCAAATTCAAAATGAAAACAAATAATACATTATAAATTAATTGATTTAAATCTAAAAGGGTAGTATGTAGGAACAATTACTTGAAGACGCAGATTCGCATCGGATTCGTCGAAGAAAAGTCTTCATACAACTTGAATATTTTATAACATCATAGATTTTATTCTTATTATTAAATTCACTTTTTTAAAAACAAAACAATATCTTTTATTATATTTTATTTAGATCTAAAAATTATTAATTATATATAATCCACGTTAAAACAAAAATAGTTGTATGAAAATGTACGTATTTTAATTCGATAACATACTTTTAAAATCTTTATTTTGATATATCAGGTCGAATATTTACGTATTAGGTTTACACCAATCAAATTTGATGATTTCATCTCATGCATCTGAAAGTAAAACAGTTATAATTAAACTACTTTGTCCTAATGAACAAACACATGAAAGCAATACGACGACAACCGAAGCCCGTTGCCACAAGAAAGCCGAGACATTTCTTTGAGTTGTGAATGTCGTAATTGAATTGCTGCAATGTAGCACATCGTGTCAACAACCAGACACCTTTGTACCTGAATCAAACAAAACCCAACCCAAAATCAACACTAATTCCGTAACCAATCAATCAATCAAGATTCAAACTGAAGCCAAGTTCTTTAACATACTCTTTGGCATTTGCAATAACGAAAGCTTCCAAAGCCCACCTCGGGAACACAAATCGTGCTACCACAAAAGCAACAGACTTTTTCTCTTGATTTGCGATCAGGGTCAATACAACAGGAAGAAGCACAGACCACTGCGTGAAACAAAAATATCAGAAGTAAGTTCATATAAATGGACTCTCTCTCTCTCTCTCTCTCTATATATATATATATATATATATAGTACTTTGGAAGGCAGCATACATACCAATTGGGCTTGGCTAAACTCCAGGGAGATGGCAAGCGTATAGGATATACCAGTCACGCAGTAAACCAGGCACAAGAGTATTATTACGTAATTGGATTCGAAGCTTGATCTTGGATAGCTGAAAAAATAGAAGATGCAAAGATAAACCAAGGGCTTCAACACCACGTTTAAGAGGTCCATCGTATCTTTCGCCAGAAAATAAGATAAATTGTTCATGCCACTAGCATTCTCCCTCTTGTATTGTAATTTATCATGAGAAAATGTTCTGAAAGCTCCAATCATGCACAACAAAGCTGAAAATCACTCATCAACACCATACTAATAATTAGTATATCAAACAAATTTTATGTTTCTTGATTAATACATGATTAATGCTTTCTCTATTCCAAAATATTTGGAACAATATTCCTATAAAAGCACTAGTTTATCTCTATATCTTGTTTCTAAAGATGTTCAAAAGTTAAAAAGATTCAAACCCACATAAAGTTTCCATATTTAAGCTGTGGTACTGGTAGCAAGTAAGAGGTAGAGAAGATGAGAATTGTTTTAAATATTTCTTTTTAACAAAATGGCCCAATATTTTGGAAAGGAGGGAGATATGATAACTTAAGAAGCAGACAGTTAGTTAGTGGTCGGAAAGGTAGAAGTTAGTTTGGGAAATGGCACCAAAGTTTTTAAATATGTATGATCCATGTTAAAACAAAAGGAATATAATTCGAACGTAAGCATTTAGGTATCTGATTTACATATGATCATGCATAAAATATAACCTTCGTTTATTAATAAATCATTGATTTGGAATCAAAAGAATCGTTTTTCTAGTATAAGAAGTTAGAATACGTTGTTTCAAGACAGAAGGGATGGATTAAAATTGTCTAAATGATTTAAGTTTTGATTTTGCCATGAAAGTTTACTAGTATTTTGTTTATATATGTTAAACTAAGAAGGATAGTGAAAATTGAATTCCTGTGGTAGGCAATTTACATGAGACAAAAGAACCATTTGAACCCCATCAATGATCTCTTGGTTGGTCGTTATTATTTCCAGTTACAGAAGAGTCGAAATAGGCAGTTACAGACCATATCAGTAATAAAATTAAATGATGATTTTCATTGAAGTGTATGTTTTTTAGAACCCAAATAACAAAAACAGATTTTTTGATGAAATCATAGCGGGCTAACCACACCCCCAATGTCCATTGGTTCAATCTATTCCCGTTTGGATTTTTTTATGCACCGCTAACTTGACAATTATACACAAATTACTTAAAAGAAAGTAGTCCCAGAATAAATCTTTATCATATAAGAAACATGTGAATGTTGTATGAGATAACCAATACGAATATTAATGTGTGAATACCCAGTGGTGGATCTAAATTTTTTGTCGAGCGGATGCACCTTTAATGCTGGCTATTTTTAGTTGAACTCCACCATTTCGAGGTACTTTTAAAAAGTTTTTTGGTTGATTTAAAAGGACTAGTTTTTGTGGATTTCAATTAACTTTTTAGGGTTTTTTTTTAATTGATTTCAAGACGTTTTTTGGGTTGATCTCAAGTCATGTTTTTTTTTTTTTTTTTGGGTTGATCTCAAGTCTTTTTTTTTTTGGTTTTTTGGTTGATTTCGAATGATATTTTTTGGTTTTTTGGTTGATGTTTCGTATATATCATAATATCTTATAGTACCTTTCAAAGTTTTACGGGTGCGTTTTTCATACCCAAAGAAAAATTTTACTTATGAAAATAAGTTGAGGTGGTATATGAGACTCCGTTCAGAGCTTAATAGGTATGTCCCTAGGAATAGTAAACTCGTCGATTTAACAAACACCAGAGCTTAATCCAGAATTTGGATGGAAAAGAAATTTTGGTATCTGAAACAAAAATGGGCCCAGAAAAGATGATGGGCTACACATAAAATAAAAGTGTTCCAACAACAATTCAAAAATTTGTAAACATATCATTCTTATAACAATTCAACCACAATTCATACCCTCTGTTTGTATCCCTAACAAACCCTTTTTTTATTGAATATACAAACAGACGTATACATACAAGAAAGAAAACAATCACACAATTATGTATACATACACTCAGACCATCGAAGCATTAATTTTTTCGGATTGGCCCACCTTCGGAATCGGCTCCATTTTCAAAATTGATTGATGCAATTTTCACGCTACAGCAAAAACATTTGCATTTACAGTACCAGCCAAGTGCTACTACTACTGCTATTGCTGCCCCCACCGCCGCCATTATTCTTACAAGGTTCTTGGATTTCAGATGAACCAATTTGCTCTGTTTTTTGGTTTTATAGGCAGTTGGGGTTGTCGACGGCTGTGAAGTGTTTACGATGGTTTGTGTTGGTGGTGGTGGTGAATTTGGTTCGGGTTTTGAATCAAAAGACGAGTTGAAACTCCATCGTTGAAGTGAGTGAACTTCAGTGCTCCCCTGTGTTGATGCGGACATCCCCACAAACATAAACTCCTTCACGTATTCATTGAGATTTACGGTGATTGATAGGACGGGTGATTTGGGTTTTGTATTGCTGTATGAGATATAGATGTTGAGTTGGTTAGTTGAACCGGAATAATCAATCCATGATTTCACCGGCTTACCACTTCGTAAATTGACATTGGCCGAATGCAGATCGGCAACATGAGAAGAAACCATTGAGCCTAGATCCAAGCCCACATGGTTCCCGTTAACATCTTTGAACTCGACGTCCATACAAGTATCAAACTCAACAGCAACCGCACCGGTTGGAATTCCCATATGTCCACCAGGGTCACCAATTGCTTCATCGTCGGGCGATATGACGAAAGCCATACCACCTCCAATCGAGTTGGGATTTAAATTGTCAATCGAAAAGGAAAAGGTTGTAGTGAAACTCATCGGAGTTGGGTTCCCAGGTTGCAGGAATCTGATGGGCTTGTTGTACAGAACCCTGCCGGCGCTGGTGTCGGGGACGAGGAGCTCTGGAGTGAGTCTGATACTGTTGTTGAAAACATGAGCCTCGCCCAAGAACTTGAAGCCGGTGGCGGAAAATGTTTGGAAGTCAAAGGAGGTGATTCCGGTGGTCGCGTTGCCGGAAAAGAGGAGGAGCAGAAGAAAGTATAAGAGAGGGAACATTCTTGGTGAAGGCATGGTTTGTGTTTTCAATCTAAGAAGCAATTACTATATATAATAGAAAATATTCCAACGCCGACTCGTCAATGATTATGAAAATCATTTCTCTTCTGTTTGGAGTTTTCTATCCTGCGTCCTTTTCTCCTCCTTTTTCAACGTTTAGTTAAGACTTTGGAGTTTGGAGTTTTATATCCTCGTATCCCTTCCTTACCACCACCACCTACATACACTACAAGCTACCAATGTATATATATATATATATATATTTTTTTCATGTTCTCAAAATACTTTTGACATCACTCATGTCTTGACCTTCTCATACCTCTATGTCTTCTCCTCATCCCCAAGATGAGATTCAAACTGATATTTATTATGAGTTATTAAAAGTTCTCTCATTCAAATGTTCTATAACTCTCAATCTCGCTCTCGATCTCTTGATTCTTTGTTCTTGGTGTAAATCGAACACATTTGTGAAGTCGTTTAAATATGTTGGATTTTAAATATATTAGATTATAAATTGTCATACAAATTTTTTTATCGACATACTCTAACTGGAGCCATAACTCTTATTTATTTAAATTGTATTCCTATGTAAATATCAAGTGTAACTTATATTATTGTTAAATCTTCTCGAATAAAACAGTGAAACTTCAAAATCGTTAAAATTCATGGCTCTCGCCGCATTGCGCCGGTACACAACTAGTTGTTAATAAAACGGGTCTGTTCTTCAATGGCTAAGCAAGGTAAGCACAGCTGGTCCCAGAGTCTACGACCTATTGACGAGAAGATTACAATGACGTAACTTATTAAAATAAAAACATATTTTTAACAGATTTTAGTTAATATACAATTATGTATGTTAATGTGATAAGAGTATATAACGAAAAATGAAAAAGTAATGTATATAATACAAATTAAATAAATAACTGTAAGAGTATAAAATGTAAGTATTAAAAATAATTTATGTAGTTATGGTATTTAATAATATGATTAACCAAAAATATTCAATACTGAGCCCATTTAAAGGCACTCACAAGACGATTATAATTGTGTAATTTGTTAAAATAAAATAAAAATATTTTATTTAATATACAATTATGTATATTAATGTGATAAGAATGTAAAATAAAAATGGAAAATGAAAAAGTTAAAGATATACTAAAAAAATTAAATAATTAACTACAAGAGTATATAGTGTAAGTATTAAAAACATTTTTTTCGTACTATATATTATAGATAATAATATAATTAAATAAAATAATATTCATTATTGAGTTCATTTCGAAGAGATTAACGAGACGATTATAATGGTGTAATTTGTTAAAATAAAACGTATTTGAGCTAATATATGATTATGTATGTTAATGTGATAAGAGTATAAAAAGAAAATTGAAAAAACAAGAAGATGTACCATAAATTAAATAATTAACTACAAAAGTCTAAAGTGTAAGTATTAAAAATATTTTTTCGTAATATATATATATATATATATATATATATGATATAATAATATAATTCGATCAAAAAATATTCAATATTGAGCTTATTTTGAAGACATTGACGAAACATTTATAATGATGTAACTTATTAAAATTAGAATTAATTTTTTTGTATTTTAATTAATATACAATTATGTACCTTAATATAATAAGGATGTATAACACAAAATGAAAAAGTAAAAAACGTAAAACAAATTAATTAAGTAACAATAAAGATATAAAGTGTAATTTTAAAAATTATTAAAAAATATCATGTGAGAGAAGATGAGATGAAAG